>NC_143028.1:77452500-77745000 GCF_057628025.1 Oncorhynchus mykiss
CCTGCACGCAGCATTCACGCAGTTAATAAGGCTTATGGCTCAAAGCTTTGGCTTTAGGACTAATCACAAAGCATTCTAAATATACAAGTAGCCAGCCTTCTACTTTTACAGCACAAACACAGAGAGGCTTATATTACACACCTTATAACGGATCAGAACATCATGACTTGATCATGTGAGCACAAGGTCAAAACAACATAAACAATCGGGGTGGCGCGCGGGGGGGTATGTAGGCCTATAGTATATATACAGGATGGCTCTCTCTCAGTTCATATTTGGATCAATACGATTGTGATCAATTATGCCTAGAGATGAATGATAAAGAATGAGCACTGCCTGTCATGCAAACAGCAGGGTGGCAGCCTGTGTGTTTCGGGAATTGGGTCATAGTAGCTTATAGTCAAAACGGTTCAAAAGCTAGAGTCGGATTCATAGGAAGACAATAAGTTTGTTGAACTTTAAACAAACATTTTTTTTTTTACCACAGAGAGGGTTTTATTCTGTGTTCTCCTATACCGTTCCTGGCTGGCAAAGTACCAGGATGTTTTCTCTGGTTTTGAATCTGAATTTAGACAACTGAATTTAAAAACTCAATCAGAATGCTTCTGAGAAGTTGAATATATGAAACTTGATAAACTTGAAATACTACGTTTGTATACTTGATATACAGACAATGAATGCAATATATAATTTAGCATATTGAAACCGAATATATAAATATTGAATTTGAATATTCATAAATATTGCATTTTAATGCTGACTGCAATATTAATTCAATTCAGTTTCAAATCATGAAATTCAAATGATGAATTATATGCATCAATTTGTGCATTATAAATTCAACAAGGTATTTACATAAAATGCTACATCCTAATACAAATTCAAAATGATGGAATTCAGAATATAATTTATCTTGCCACTGAAATCGCGCCATACCGGTGCTACTCTACCCTCTGTGCTGGAGGTTGTTGAGACTCTCCGGTGTCACTGCATCGGCTCTTAGCCCCTTAGCTCCCAAAACAATAGATCAATATGTGCTCACTCTCAATAAACTACTAATGTAATGTGTGGACATCTGTCGGGAGTAGGGACCTACTGTACGCCACGGAAACATCTATAAGGTGAATGGAATCAGAGAGAATGAGGTGTTCTGTAGGATATAATCACAGCCCGCTGCGCGTCAGTCCAGTTACTTTGATTAAACTTCGGTATGCTACTTTGCGTTGCTTTACCAATTCGAGACCAGTCAGTCGCTTTATCATAAACAGAGTCGTGCGAGCAAACACCTCAGCTCAGCAATACAAATAAAATAAAAAGAAAACAAACGCAGATGGTACAATTACTTCAAGACGTTTAAATATGTTCCCGAATTCGTTTATCCCCTGGCCTACTGCACGTATTTAACGATGTATGGTAGCGATGATGCGTGCGGCACCGCGCTGTGTCTGGTGCAAATGTTAGCCTACACCGTCCCTTTCAATCTACGTCCGATAGTTCTTGGTGGAAGTTCGGAAAAACCGCGATTCTGATAATGTCTTTTCACGTGTCAATATCAGAGCGTCACAATATTACAAATTGAGACATCTTGCAGTGACAGATAATTATATTAGGCTGAGACAGTAAAGGCTACTGTACAGTTTGTCCCAAAGACCGCATTCATATCGTGCGTGCCCAAGGGTTACAGAACTACATATTTACGCACATTTTTCTAAAAATGAGTAGTCAATTCTTACCTTGGTATGGTGTGTAAAAAGCCTCTGGGAAATAGTAGCTGACAATGATATATCCCTGTCGGAGCGAAAGCCTTCAACTGCAATAGTCCTGATGTCAGAGTGGCAATAAACCAGAGAGAGAGAGAGAGAGAGAGACGGAGAGTGTGTGTGTGAGAGAGAGAAATGCATACAGAGACGGCTACGGACTGCCCTATCCAATTACACAAGACAAATGAGAAGCAAAATGAAAACAATGCACAACGGGTACGGCCATCTGCTAATAGCCGATACACCCCCCTACAGTGCCCTAAAAACCACTTCCAGAATAACCTATAAAACGGTACAGTAGTCGAACTATACATTCAATATGTGGCGTAAGGAAAACGGAACAGTGATTCGTGGGATTTGATGTTCATTTGAAGGAAGAAAAAAAACTGTTTTACTTGAGAAAGTGTTCTCAAGAGCAATACGAAGTCTCCAAGTCAATCACAAATTGAACTGTCATTTGCAATCACACTTAATTAACTCGATACAAATTTGCATATCAGCAAGGGAAAAATGCAATTAGGCTACTTTATGCTTTAGAATCACTTCTCATTTCGACAGCGCAGTAGCCGAAATGTCTATATTTCAACAACAAGAACAATTAGGCTGGCTACAGCCATAAAGTGTCGACACGGGAAATAATTGGCTTTCCAGTCCATTGCAAACCACGGTCACCTAAAATAAATAGTATATGTCAGTCTAGGCAAGCTGTGCACGACTGGCCCTGCGGTCGGGCATTCCCCTCCTTCTACTCACTGCCATCTAGCGAAACAGTTCAGACCTGCTATATAAGGCTTAAACCTACTGTGTAATCTGAATGTTTAATATGTTTGACCCAGTTCCTTCCATATCCCTCCATAACTGAAGGATTCAGTGCATTCATCCATGTTTGAAATGCGCAGTTAATAATTAATTAGTTAATAAGGCACAGTTGGCAACGGCATTGTCAATATATTCCTCTTGCGTGACATTTTCTTTTGAAAATTGCATTGATAAAATTCCATTACATCACTAGCTGTTTGTTCACGTCATAAGATCCTGTAGGTACACACACACATTTAAACATTTGGCAAGGCAACCAAATGGTAGCATGTTTATCTCTGCCATTCGCCTACTATAAAGTAGAGGCCTTCAGACTGTCCACTCAAATGAATGCAGTGGAGGCTGCTGAGGGGAGGACGGCTCATATTAATGGCCCGAAAAGAGCACATGGAATTAAATCAAATACATGGCAACCATGCGTTTGATGTATTTGATCCCGTTCCACTAATTTCTCTCCAGTCATCACCATGAGCCCATCCTTTGGTAGCCGGTTTTCTATTGTGTTTCGTGGGTGATTATTTTCCGTGTCAGTGTTTGTACCACACGGGACTGTTTCGTTTGTTTCACTTTGTCATTTTGCATGTTGTAGTGTTCCGTTTGACTTGTTAAAATGGACAATTACAACTCTGCAAGTTGGTCCGATCTCTCTTACCCCTCATCGGAGGAGGAGGACAAAAACCCGTACACACAGCCTGTCTGGCTATTAAGAATTCAGCCTACACAGCCTGTCTGGCTATTAAGAATTCAGCCTACACAGCCTTTCTGGCTGTTAAGAATTCAGCCTACACAGCCTCTCTGGTTATTAAGAATTCAGCCTACACAGCCTGTCTGGGGGAAATGCTGTATTCACTGGCTTTAGTAGGTTTACATTTTTCTAGTTATTCATTGTATGTTTATTGGTGCAAACAAAGGCTCATGTAACTCAATATTTCTAAAATGTTGAATACAAGTAGTTAGTTGTCTGCTCAACGTACACAAATAAACAACATCAGGATATCTTGATGCATCTAGGAAATACAGAACTGTAAACATGGAGATAAAATAGGTGGAAAAATCAACTACAGGGCAGCAGGGTAGCCCAGTGGTTAGAGTGTTAAACTAGTAACCGAAAGGTTACAAGTTCAAACCCCCGAGCTGACAAAGTACAAATCTGTCCTTCTGCCCCCTGAACAAGTCAGTTAACCCACAGTTCCTAGGCCGTCATTGAAAATAAGAATTTGTTCTTAACTGACTTGCCTAGTTAAACAAAGGTAAAAACTGAAAATATATATATGTAAGCTGTTTAATAGATAACTTTCCAAGTCAAATTTGCTCTTGTTAAGTACGGTCTACTCCTGCCTTTCAAAAATACTTACATGTTGTTTTGATGTTGTGGCTAGTGTAATCTAATCGGCTCTAAGGAAAACAAGTTTGCCGAGGCAATGAAAACTGTCATTTATTTTCAGTCAAAGGTTCCTCTGTGGATTTTGTCAAACCTCTTCAAATTACTTTAAGGGGGCCCCACTAGATTTAACTCCAGATCCATGATGACATCCAAATGCAATATGGCCATTATTCCATAAATGAGACACATATTTCAGTGTGTGTACTGTACCTGTGACCTGTACTCAATACCAATGTTGGGTAATTAAACTAGATGTGTGTACTGTACCTGTGACCTGTACTCAATACCAATGTTGTGTCATTAAACTAGATGTGTGTACTGTACCTGTGACCTGTACTCAATACCAATGTTGTGTCATTAAACTAGATGTGTGTACTGTACCTGTGACCTGTACTCAATACCAATGTTGTGTAATTAAACTAGATGTGTGTACTTTAATTATGACCTGTACTCAATACCAATGTTGTGTCATTAAACTAGATGTGTGTACTGTACCTGTGACCTGTACTCAATACCAATGTTGGGTAATTAAACTAGATGTGTGTACTGTACCTGTGACCTGTACTCAATACCAATGTTGTGTCATTAAACTAGATGTGTGTACTGTACCTGTGACCTGTACTCAATACCAATGTTGTGTAATTAAACTAGATGTGTGTTCTGTACCTGTGACCTGTACTCAATACCAATGTTGTGTCATTAAACTAGATGTGTGCACTGTACCTGTGACCTGTACTCAATACCAATGTTGGGTAATTAAACTAGATGTGTGTACTCTACCTGTGACCTGTACTCAATACCAATGTTGTGTCATTAAACTAGATGTGTGTACTGTACCTGTGACCTGTACTCAATACCAATGTTGTGTAATTAAACTAGATGTGTGTACTGTACCTGTGACCTGTACTCAATACCAATGTTGTGTCATTAAACTAGATGTGTGTACTGTACCTGTGACCTGTACTCAATACCAATGTTGTGTAATTAAACTAGATGTGTGTACTGTACCTGTGACCTGTACTCAATACCAATGTTGTGTAATGAAACTAGATGTGTGTACTGTACCTGTGACCTGTACTCAATACCAATGTTGTGTAATGAAACTAGATGTGTGTACTGTACCTGTGACCTGTACTCAATACCAATGTTGTGTAATGAAACTAGATGTGTGTACTGTACCTGTGACCTGTACTCAATACCAATGTTGTGTCATTAAACTAGATGTGTGTACTGTACCTGTGACCTGTACTCAATACCAATGTTGTGTAATTAAACTAGATGTGTGTACTGTAATTATGACCTGTACTCAATACCAATGTTGTGTCATTAAACTAGATGTGTGTACTGTACCTGTGACCTGTACTCAATACCAATGTTGGGTAATTAAACTAGATGTGTGTACTGTACCTGTGACCTGTACTCAATACCAATGTTGTGTCATTAAACTAGATGTGTGTACTGTACCTGTGACCTGTACTCAATACCAATGTTGTGTCATTAAACTAGATGTGTGTACTGTACCTGTGACCTGTACTCAATACCAATGTTAGGTAATTAAACTAGATGTGTGTACTGTACCTGTGACCTGTACTCAATACCAATGTTGTGTCATTAAACTAGATGTGTGTACTGTACCTGTGACCTGTACTCAATACCAATGTTGGGTAATTAAACTAGATGTGTGTACTGTACCTGTGACCTTTACTCAATACCAATGTTGTGTCATTAAACTAGATGTGTGTACTGTACCTGTGACCTGTACTCAATACCAATGTTGTGTCATTAAACTAGATGTGTGTACTGTACCTGTGACCTGTACTCAATACCAATGTTGTGTCATTAAACTAGATGTGTGTACTGTACCTGTGACCTGTACTCAATACCAATGTTGTGTCATTAAACTAGATGTGTGTACTGTACCTGTGACCTGTACTCAATACCAATGTTGTGTCATTAAACTAGATGTGTGTACTGTACCTGTGACCTGTACTCAATACCAATGTTGTGTAATTAAACTAGATGTGTGTACTTTAATTATGACCTGTACTCAATACCAATGTTGTGTCATTAAACTAGATGTGTGTACTGTACCTGTGACCTGTACTCAATACCAATGTTGGGTAATTAAACTAGATGTGTGTACTGTACCTGTGACCTGTACTCAATACCAATGTTGTGTCATTAAACTAGATGTGTGTACCGTACCTGTGACCTGTACTCAATACCAATGTTGTGTAATTAAACTAGATGTGTGTACTGTACCTGTGACCTGTACTCAATACCAATGTTGTGTCATTAAACTAGATGTGTGTACTGTACCTGTGACCTGTACTCAATACCAATGTTGTGTAATTAAACTAGATGTGTGTACTGTACCTGTGACCTGTACTCAATACCAATGTTGTGTAATGAAACTAGATGTGTGTACTGTACCTGTGACCTGTACTCAATACCAATGTTGTGTAATGAAACTAGATGTGTGTACTGTACCTGTGACCTGTACTCAATACCAATGTTGTGTAATGAAACTAGATGTGTGTACTGTACCTGTGACCTGTACTCAATACCAATGTTGTGTCATTAAACTAGATGTGTGTACTGTACCTGTGACCTGTACTCAATACCAATGTTGTGTAATTAAACTAGATGTGTGTACTGTAATTATGACCTGTACTCAATACCAATGTTGTGTCATTAAACTAGATGTGTGTACTGTACCTGTGACCTGTACTCAATACCAATGTTGGGTAATTAAACTAGATGTGTGTACTGTACCTGTGACCTGTACTCAATACCAATGTTGTGTCATTAAACTAGATGTGTGTACTGTACCTTTGACCTGTACTCAATTCCAATGTTGTGTAATTAAACTAGATGTGTGTACTGTACCTGTGACCTGTACTCAATACCAATGTTGTGTCATTAAACTAGATGTGTGTACTGTACCTGTGACCTGTACTCAATACCAATGTTGTGTAATTAAACTAGATGTGTGTACTTTAATTATGACCTGTACTCAATACCAATGTTGTGTCATTAAACTAGATGTGTGTACTGTACCTGTGACCTGTACTCAATACCAATGTTGGGTAATTAAACTAGATGTGTGTACTGTACCTGTGACCTGTACTCAATACCAATGTTGTGTCATTAAACTAGATGTGTGTACTGTACCTGTGACCTGTACTCAATACCAATGTTGTGTAATTAAACTAGATGTGTGTACTGTACCTGTGACCTGTACTCAATACCAATGTTGTGTCATTAAACTAGATGTGTGTACTGTACCTGTGACCTGTACTCAATACCAATGTTGTGTAATTAAACTAGATGTGTGTACTGTACCTGTGACCTGTACTCAATACCAATGTTGTGTAATGAAACTAGATGTGTGTACTGTACCTGTGACCTGTACTCAATACCAATGTTGTGTAATGAAACTAGATGTGTGTACTGTACCTGTGACCTGTACTCAATACCAATGTTGTGTAATGAAACTAGATGTGTGTACTGTACCTGTGACCTGTACTCAATACCAATGTTGTGTCATTAAACTAGATGTGTGTACTGTACCTGTGACCTGTACTCAATACCAATGTTGTGTAATTAAACTAGATGTGTGTACTGTACCTGTGACCTGTACTCAATACCAATGTTGGGTAATTAAACTAGATGTGTGTACTGTACCTGTGACCTGTACTCAATACCAATGTTGTGTCATTAAACTAGATGTGTGTACTGTACCTGTGACCTGTACTCAATACCAATGTTGTGTCATTAAACTAGATGTGTGTACTGTACCTGTGACCTGTACTCAATACCAATGTTAGGTAATTAAACTAGATGTGTGTACTGTACCTGTGACCTGTACTCAATACCAATGTTGTGTCATTAAACTAGATGTGTGTACTGTACCTGTGACCTGTACTCAATACCAATGTTGGGTAATTAAACTAGATGTGTGTACTGTACCTGTGACCTTTACTCAATACCAATGTTGTGTCATTAAACTAGATGTGTGTACTGTACCTGTGACCTGTACTCAATACCAATGTTGTGTCATTAAACTAGATGTGTGTACTGTACCTGTGACCTGTACTCAATACCAATGTTGTGTAATTAAACTAGATGTGTGTACTGTAATTATGACCTGTACTCAATACCAATGTTGGGTAATTAAACTAGATGTGTGTACTGTACCTGTGACCTGTACTCAATACCAATGTTGTGTAATTAAACTAGATGTGTGTACTGTACCTGTGACCTGTACTCAATACCAATGTTGTGTAATGAAACTAGATGTGTGTACTGTACCTGTGACCTGTACTCAATACCAATGTTGTGTAATTAAACTAGATGTGTGTACTGTACCTGTGACCTGTACTCAATACCAATGTTGTGTCATTAAACTAGATGTGTGCACTGTACCTGTGACCTGTACTCGATACCAATGTTGTGTAATGAAACTAGATGTGTGTACTGTACCTGTGACCTGTACTCAATACCAATGTTGTGTAATGAAACTAGATGTGTGTACTGTACCTGTGACCTGTACTCAATACCAATGTTGTGTAATTAAACTAGATGTGTGTACTGTACCTGTGACCTGTACTCAATACCAATGTTGTGTAATGAAACTAGATGTGTGTACTGTACCTGTGACCTGTACTCAATACCAATGTTGTGTAATTAAACTAGATGTGTGTACTGTAATTATGACCTGTACTCAATACCAATGTTGGGTAATTAAACTAGATGTGTGTACTGTACCTGTGACCTGTACTCAATACCAATGTTGTGTAATTAAACTAGATGTGTGTACTGTACCTGTGACCTGTACTCAATACCAATGTTGTGTAATTAAACTAGATGTGTGTACTGTACCTGTGACCTGTACTCAATACCAATGTTGTGTCATTAAACTAGATGTGTGCACTGTACCTGTGACCTGTACTCAATACCAATGTTGGGTAATTAAACTAGATGTGTGTACTGTACCTGTGACCTGTACTCAATACCAATGTTGTGTCATTAAACTAGATGTGTGTACTGTACCTGTGACCTGTACTCAATACCAATGTTGTGTAATTAAACTAGATGTGTGTACTGTACCTGTGACCTGTACTCAATACCAATGTTGTGTCATTAAACTAGATGTGTGTACTGTACCTGTGACCTGTACTCAATACCAATGTTGTGTAATTAAACTAGATGTGTGTACTGTACCTGTGACCTGTACTCAATACCAAGGTTGTGTAATGAAACTAGATGTGTGTACTGTACCTGTGACCTGTACTCAATACCAATGTTGTGTAATGAAACTAGATGTGTGTACTGTACCTGTGACCTGTACTCAATACCAATGTTGTGTAATGAAACTAGATGTGTGTACTGTACCTGTGACCTGTACTCAATACCAATGTTGTGTCATTAAACTAGATGTGTGTACTGTACCTGTGACCTGTACTCAATACCAATGTTGTGTAATGAAACTAGATGTGTGTACTGTACCTGTGACCTGTACTCAATACCAATGTTGTGTCATTAAACTAGATGTGTGTACTGTACCTGTGACCTGTACTCAATACCAATGTTGTGTAATTAAACTAGATGTGTGTACTGTACCTGTGACCTGTACTCAATACCAATGTTGGGTAATTAAACTAGATGTGTGTACTGTACCTGTGACCTGTACTCAATACCAATGTTGTGTCATTAAACTAGATGTGTGTACTGTACCTGTGACCTGTACTCAATACCAATGTTGTGTCATTAAACTAGATGTGTGTACTGTACCTGTGACCTGTACTCAATACCAATGTTAGGTAATTAAACTAGATGTGTGTACTGTACCTGTGACCTGTACTCAATACCAATGTTGTGTCATTAAACTAGATGTGTGTACTGTACCTGTGACCTGTACTCAATACCAATGTTGGGTAATTAAACTAGATGTGTGTACTGTACCTGTGACCTTTACTCAATACCAATGTTGTGTCATTAAACTAGATGTGTGTACTGTACCTGTGACCTGTACTCAATACCAATGTTGTGTCATTAAACTAGATGTGTGTACTGTACCTGTGACCTGTACTCAATACCAATGTTGTGTAATTAAACTAGATGTGTGTACTGTAATTATGACCTGTACTCAATACCAATGTTGGGTAATTAAACTAGATGTGTGTACTGTACCTGTGACCTGTACTCAATACCAATGTTGTGTAATTAAACTAGATGTGTGTACTGTACCTGTGACCTGTACTCAATACCAATGTTGTGTAATGAAACTAGATGTGTGTACTGTACCTGTGACCTGTACTCAATACCAGTGTTGTGTAATTAAACTAGATGTGTGTACTGTACCTGTGACCTGTACTCAATACCAATGTTGTGTCATTAAACTAGATGTGTGCACTGTACCTGTGACCTGTACTCAATACCAATGTTGTGTAATGAAACTAGATGTGTGTACTGTACCTGTGACCTGTACTCAATACCAATGTTGTGTAATGAAACTAGATGTGTGTACTGTACCTGTGACCTGTACTCAATACCAATGTTGTGTAATTAAACTAGATGTGTGTACTGTACCTGTGACCTGTACTCAATACCAATGTTGTGTAATGAAACTAGATGTGTGTACTGTACCTGTGACCTGTACTCAATACCAATGTTGTGTAATTAAACTAGATGTGTGTACTGTAATTATGACCTGTACTCAATACCAATGTTGGGTAATTAAACTAGATGTGTGTACTGTACCTGTGACCTGTACTCAATACCAATGTTGTGTAATTAAACTAGATGTGTGTACTGTACCTGTGACCTGTACTCAATACCAATGTTGTGTAATTAAACTAGATGTGTGTACTGTACCTGTGACCTGTACTCAATACCAATGTTGTGTCATTAAACTAGATGTGTGCACTGTACCTGTGACCTGTACTCAATACCAATGTTGTGTAATTAAACTAGATGTGTGTACTGTACCTGTGACCTGTACTCAATACCAATGTTGTGTCATTAAACTAGATGTGTGTACTGTACCTGTGACCTGTACTCAATACCAATGTTGTGTAATTAAACTAGATGTGTGTACTGTACCTGTGACCTGTACTCAATACCAATGTTGTGTCATTAAACTAGATGTGTGTACTGTACCTGTGACCTGTACTCAATACCAATGTTGTGTAATTAAACTAGATGTGTGTACTGTACCTGTGACCTGTACTCAATACCAATGTTGTGTAATGAAACTAGATGTGTGTACTGTACCTGTGACCTGTACTCAATACCAATGTTGTGTAATGAAACTAGATGTGTGTACTGTACCTGTGACCTGTACTCAATACCAATGTTGTGTAATGAAACTAGATGTGTGTACTGTACCTGTGACCTGTACTCAATACCAATGTTGTGTCATTAAACTAGATGTGTGTACTGTACCTGTGACCTGTACTCAATACCAATGTTGTGTAATTAAACTAGATGTGTGTACTGTAATTATGACCTGTACTCAATACCAATGTTGTGTCATTAAACTAGATGTGTGTACTGTACCTGTGACCTGTACTCAATACCAATGTTGGGTAATTAAACTAGATGTGTGTACTGTACCTGTGACCTGTACTCAATACCAATGTTGTGTCATTAAACTAGATGTGTGTACTGTACCTGTGACCTGTACTCAATACCAATGTTGTGTCATTAAACTATATGTGTGTACTGTACCTGTGACCTGTACTCAATACCAATGTTAGGTAATTAAACTAGATGTGTGTACTGTACCTGTGACCTGTACTCAATACCAATGTTGTGTCATTAAACTAGATGTGTGTACTGTACCTGTGACCTGTACTCAATACCAATGTTGGGTAATTAAACTAGATGTGTGTACTGTACCTGTGACCTTTACTCAATACCAATGTTGTGTCATTAAACTAGATGTGTGTACTGTACCTGTGACCTGTACTCAATACCAATGTTGTGTCATTAAACTAGATGTGTGTACTGTACCTGTGACCTGTACTCAATACCAATGTTGTGTAATTAAACTAGATGTGTGTACTGTAATTATGACCTGTACTCAATACCAATGTTGTGTCATTAAACTAGATGTGTGTACTGTACCTGTGACCTGTACTCAATACCAATGTTGGGTAATTAAACTAGATGTGTGTACTGTACCTGTGACCTGTACTCAATACCAATGTTGTGTCATTAAACTAGATGTGTGTACTGTACCTGTGACCTGTACTCAATTCCAATGTTGTGTAATTAATCTAGATGTGTGTACTGTACCTGTGACCTGTACTCAATACCAATGTTGTGTCATTAAACTAGATGTGTGTACTGTACCTGTGACCTGTACTCAATACCAATGTTGTGTAATTAAACTAGATGTGTGTACTTTAATTATGACCTGTACTCAATACCAATGTTGTGTCATTAAACTAGATGTGTGTACTGTACCTGTGACCTGTACTCAATACCAATGTTGGGTAATTAAACTAGATGTGTGTACTGTACCTGTGACCTGTACTCAATACCAATGTTGTGTCATTAAACTAGATGTGTGTACTGTACCTGTGACCTGTACTCAATACCAATGTTGTGTAATTAAACTAGATGTGTGTACTGTACCTGTGACCTGTACTCAATACCAATGTTGTGTCATTAAACTAGATGTGTGTACTGTACCTGTGACCTGTACTCAATACCAATGTTGTGTAATTAAACTAGATGTGTGTACTGTACCTGTGACCTGTACTCAATACCAATGTTGTGTAATGAAACTAGATGTGTGTACTGTACCTGTGACCTGTACTCAATACCAATATTGTGTAATGAAACTAGATGTGTGTACTGTACCTGTGACCTGTACTCAATACCAATGTTGTGTAATGAAACTAGATGTGTGTACTGTACCTGTGACCTGTACTCAATACCAATGTTGTGTCATTAAACTAGATGTGTGTACTGTACCTGTGACCTGTACTCAATACCAATGTTGTGTAATTAAACTAGATGTGTGTACTGTACCTGTGACCTGTACTCAATACCAATGTTGGGTAATTAAACTAGATGTGTGTACTGTACCTGTGACCTGTACTCAATACCAATGTTGTGTCATTAAACTAGATGTGTGTACTGTACCTGTGACCTGTACTCAATACCAATGTTGTGTCATTAAACTAGATGTGTGTACTGTACCTGTGACCTGTACTCAATACCAATGTTAGGTAATTAAACTAGATGTGTGTACTGTACCTGTGACCTGTACTCAATACCAAGGTTGTGTCATTAAACTAGATGTGTGTACTGTACCTGTGACCTGTACTCAATACCAATGTTGGGTAATTAAACTAGATGTGTGTACTGTACCTGTGACCTTTACTCAATACCAATGTTGTGTCATTAAACTAGATGTGTGTACTGTACCTGTGACCTGTACTCAATACCAATGTTGTGTCATTAAACTAGATGTGTGTACTGTACCTGTGACCTGTACTCAATACCAATGTTGTGTATATAAACTAGATGTGTGTACTGTAATTATGACCTGTACTCAATACCAATGTTGGGTAATTAAACTAGATGTGTGTACTGTACCTGTGACCTGTACTCAATACCAATGTTGTGTAATTAAACTAGATGTGTGTACTGTACCTGTGACCTGTACTCAATACCAATGTTGTGTAATGAAACTAGATGTGTGTACTGTACCTGTGACCTGTACTCAATACCAATGTTGTGTAATTAAACTAGATGTGTGTACTGTACCTGTGACCTGTACTCAATACCAATGTTGTGTCATTAAACTAGATGTGTGCACTGTACCTGTGACCTGTACTCAATACCAATGTTGTGTAATGAAACTAGATGTGTGTACTGTACCTGTGACCTGTACTCAATACCAATGTTGTGTAATGAAACTAGATGTGTGTACTGTACCTGTGACCTGTACTCAATACCAATGTTGTGTAATGAAACTAGATGTGTGTACTGTACCTGTGACCTGTACTCAATACCAATGTTGTGTAATGAAACTAGATGTGTGTACTGTACCTGTGACCTGTACTCAATACCAATGTTGTGTAATTAAACTAGATGTGTGTACTGTAATTATGACCTGTACTCAATACCAATGTTGGGTAATTAAACTAGATGTGTGTACTGTACCTGTGACCTGTACTCAATACCAATGTTGTGTAATTAAACTAGATGTGTGTACTGTACCTGTGACCTGTACTCAATACCAATGTTGTGTAATTAAACTAGATGTGTGTACTGTACCTGTGACCTGTACTCAATACCAATGTTGTGTCATTAAACTAGATGTGTGCACTGTACCTGTGACCTGTACTCAATACCAATGTTGGGTAATTAAACTAGATGTGTGTACTGTACCTGTGACCTGTACTCAATACCAATGTTGTGTCATTAAACTAGATGTGTGTACTGTACCTGTGACCTGTACTCAATACCAATGTTGTGTAATTAAACTAGATGTGTGTACTGTACCTGTGACCTGTACTCAATACCAATGTTGTGTCATTAAACTAGATGTGTGTACTGTACCTGTGACCTGTACTCAATACCAATGTTGTGTAATTAAACTAGATGTGTGTACTGTACCTGTGACCTGTACTCAATACCAATGTTGTGTAATGAAACTAGATGTGTGTACTGTACCTGTGACCTGTACTCAATACCAATGTTGTGTAATGAAACTAGATGTGTGTACTGTACCTGTGACCTGTACTCAATACCAATGTTGTGTAATGAAACTAGATGTGTGTACTGTACCTGTGACCTGTACTCAATACCAATGTTGTGTCATTAAACTAGATGTGTGTACTGTACCTGTGACCTGTACTCAATACCAATGTTGTGTAATTAAACTAGATGTGTGTACTGTAATTATGACCTGTACTCAATACCAATGTTGTGTCATTAAACTAGATGTGTGTACTGTACCTGTGACCTGTACTCAATACCAATGTTGGGTAATTAAACTAGATGTGTGTACTGTACCTGTGACCTGTACTCAATACCAATGTTGTGTCATTAAACTAGATGTGTGTACTGTACCTGTGACCTGTACTCAATACCAATGTTGTGTCATTAAACTAGATGTGTGTACTGTACCTGTGACCTGTACTCAATACCAATGTTAGGTAATTAAACTAGATGTGTGTACTGTACCTGTGACCTGTACTCAATACCAATGTTGTGTCATTAAACTAGATGTGTGTACTGTACCTGTGACCTGTACTCAATACCAATGTTGGGTAATTAAACTAGATGTGTGTACTGTACCTGTGACCTTTACTCAATACCAATGTTGTGTCATTAAACTAGATGTGTGTACTGTATCTGTGACCTGTACTCAATACCAATGTTGTGTCATTAAACTAGATGTGTGTACTGTACCTGTGACCTGTACTCAATACCAATGTTGTGTCATTAAACTAGATGTGTGTACTGTACCTGTGACCTGTACTCAATACCAATGTTGTGTCATTAAACTAGATGTGTGTACTGTACCTGTGACCTGTACTCAATACCAATGTTGTGTCATTAAACTAGATGTGTGTACTGTACCTGTGACCTGTACTCAATACCAATGTTGTGTAATTAAACTAGATGTGTGTACTTTAATTATGACCTGTCCTCAATACCAATGTTGTGTCATTAAACTAGATGTGTGTACTGTACCTGTGACCTGTACTCAATACCAATGTTGGGTAATTAAACTAGATGTGTGTACTGTACCTGTGACCTGTACTCAATACCAATGTTGTGTCATTAAACTAGATGTGTGTACTGTACCTGTGACCTGTACTCAATACCAATGTTGTGTAATTAAACTAGATGTGTGTACTGTACCTGTGACCTGTACTCAATACCAATGTTGTGTCATTAAACTAGATGTGTGTACTGTACCTGTGACCTGTACTCAATACCAATGTTGTGTAATTAAACTAGATGTGTGTACTGTACCTGTGACCTGTACTCAATACCAATGTTGTGTAATGAAACTAGATGTGTGTACTGTACCTGTGACCTGTACTCAATACCAATGTTGTGTAATGAAACTAGATGTGTGTACTGTACCTGTGACCTGTACTCAATACCAATGTTGTGTAATGAAACTAGATGTGTGTACTGTACCTGTGACCTGTACTCAATACCAATGTTGTGTCATTAAACTAGATGTGTGTACTGTACCTGTGACCTGTACTCAATACCAATGTTGTGTAATTAAACTAGATGTGTGTACTGTAATTATGACCTGTACTCAATACCAATGTTGTGTCATTAAACTAGATGTGTGTACTGTACCTGTGACCTGTACTCAATACCAATGTTGGGTAATTAAACTAGATGTGTGTACTGTACCTGTGACCTGTACTCAATACCAATGTTGTGTCATTAAACTAGATGTGTGTACTGTACCTGTGACCTGTACTCAATACCAATGTTGTGTCATTAAACTAGATGTGTGTACTGTACCTGTGACCTGTACTCAATACCAATGTTAGGTAATTAAACTAGATGTGTGTACTGTACCTGTGACCTGTACTCAATACCAATGTTGTGTCATTAAACTAGATGTGTGTACTGTACCTGTGACCTGTACTCAATACCAATGTTGGGTAATTAAACTAGATGTGTGTACTGTACCTGTGACCTTTACTCAATACCAATGTTGTGTCATTAAACTAGATGTGTGTACTGTACCTGTGACCTGTACTCAATACCAATGTTGTGTCATTAAACTAGATGTGTGTACTGTACCTGTGACCTGTACTCAATACCAATGTTGTGTCATTAAACTAGATGTGTGTACTGTACCTGTGACCTGTACTCAATACCAATGTTGTGTCATTAAACTAGATGTGTGTACTGTACCTGTGACCTGTACTCAATACCAATGTTGTGTCATTAAACTAGATGTGTGTACTGTACCTGTGACCTGTACTCAATACCAATGTTGTGTCATTAAACTAGATGTGTGTACTGTACCTGTGACCTGTACTCAATACCAATGTTGTGTCATTAAACTAGATGTGTGTACTGTACCTGTGACCTGTACTCAATACCAATGTTGGGTAATTAAACTAGATGTGTGTACTGTACCTGTGACCTGTACTCAATACCAATGTTGTGTAATTAAACTAGATGTGTGTACTGTACCTGTGACCTGTACTCAATACCAATGTTGGGTAATTAAACTAGATGTGTGTACTGTACCTGTGACCTGTAATCAATATCAATGTTGGGTAATTAAACTAGATGTGTGTACTGTACCTGTGACCTGTACTCAATACCAATGTTGTGTAATGAAACTAGATGTGTGTACTGTACCTGTGACCTGTACTCAATACCAATGTTGTGTAATGAAACTAGATGTGTGTACTGTACCTGTGACCTGTACTCAATACCAATGTTGGGTAATTAAACTAGATGTGTGTACTGTACCTGTGACCTGTACTCAATACCAATGTTGGGTAATTAAACTAGATGTGTGTACTGTACCTGTGACCTGTACTCAATACCAATGTTGTGTAATTAAACTAGATGTGTGTACTGTACCTGTGACCTGTACTCAATACCAATGTTGTGTCATTAAACTAGATGTGTGTACTGTACCTGTGACCTGTACTCAATACCAATGTTGTGTAATGAAACTAGATGTGTGTACTGTACCTGTGACCTGTACTCAATACCAATGTTGTGTCATTAAACTAGATGTGTGTACTGTACCTGTGACCTGTACTCAATACCAATGTTGTGTCATTAAACTAGATGTGTGTACTGTACCTGTGACCTGTACTCAATACCAATGTTGTGTCATTAAACTAGATGTGTGTACTGTACCTGTGACCTGTACTCAATACCAATGTTGTGTCATTAAACTAGATGTGTGTACTGTACCTGTGACCTGTACTCAATACCAATGTTGGGTAATTAAACTAGATGTGTGTACTGTACCTGTGACCTGTACTCAATACCAATGTTGTGTAATTAAACTAGATGTGTGTACTGTACCTGTGACCTGTACTCAATACCAATGTTGGGTAATTAAACTAGATGTGTGTACTGTACCTGTGACCTGTAATCAATATCAATGTTGGGTAATTAAACTAGATGTGTGTACTGTACCTGTGACCTGTACTCAATACCAATGTTGTGTAATGAAACTAGATGTGTGTACTGTACCTGTGACCTGTACTCAATACCAATGTTGTGTAATGAAACTAGATGTGTGTACTGTACCTGTGACCTGTACTCAATACCAATGTTGGGTAATTAAACTAGATGTGTGTACTGTACCTGTGACCTGTACTCAATACCAATGTTGGGTAATTAAACTAGATGTGTGTACTGTACCTGTGACCTGTACTCAATACCAATGTTGTGTAATTAAACTAGATGTGTGTACTGTACCTGTGACCTGTACTCAATACCAATGTTGTGTCATTAAACTAGATGTGTGTACTGTACCTGTGACCTGTACTCAATACCAATGTTGTGTCATTAAACTAGATGTGTGTACTGTACCTGTGACCTGTACTCAATACCAATGTTGTGTCATTAAACTAGATGTGTGTACTGTACCTGTGACCTGTACTCAATACCAATGTTGTGTCATTAAACTAGATGTGTGTACTGTACCTGTGACCTGTACTCAATACCAATGTTGTGTCATTAAACTAGATGTGTGTACTGTACCTGTGACCTGTACTCAATACCAATGTTGTGTCATTAAACTAGATGTGTGTACTGTACCTGTGACCTGTACTCAATACCAATGTTGGGTAATTAAACTAGATGTGTGTACTGTACCTGTGACCTGTACTCAATACCAATGTTGTGTAATTAAACTAGATGTGTGTACTGTACCTGTGACCTGTACTCAATACCAATGTTGGGTAATTAAACTAGATGTGTGTACTGTACCTGTGACCTGTACTCAATACCAATGTTGGGTAATTAAACTAGATGTGTGTACTGTACCTGTGACCTGTACTCAATACTAATGTTGTGTCATTAAACTAGATGTGTGTACTGTACCTGTGACCTGTACTCAATACCAATGTTGTGTCATTAAACTAGATGTGTGTACTGTACCTGTGACCTGTACTCAATACCAATGTTGTGTCATTAAACTAGATGTGTGTACTTTACCTGTGACCTGTACTCAATACCAATGTTGTGTCATTAAACTAGATGTGTGTACTGTACCTGTGACCTGTACTCAATACCAATGTTGTGTCATTAAACTAGATGTGTGTACTGTACCTGTGACCTGTACTCAATACCAATGTTGGGTAATTAAACTAGATGTGTGTACTGTACCTGTGACCTGTACTCAATACCAATGTTGTGTAATTAAACTAGATGTGTGTACTGTACCTGTGACCTGTACTCAATACCAATGTTGGGTAATTAAACTAGATGTGTGTACTGTACCTGTGACCTGTACTCAATACCAATGTTGGGTAATTAAACTAGATGTGTGTACTGTACCTGTGACCTGTACTCAATACCAATGTTGTGTAATGAAACTAGATGTGTGTACTGTACCTGTGACCTGTACTCAATACCAATGTTGTGTAATGAAACTAGATGTGTGTACTGTACCTGTGACCTGTACTCAATACCAATGTTGGGTAATTAAACTAGATGTGTGTACTGTACCTGTGACCTGTACTCAATACCAATGTTGGGTAATTAAACTAGATGTGTGTACTGTACCTGTGACCTGTACTCAATACCAATGTTGTGTAATTAAACTAGATGTGTGTACTGTACCTGTGACCTGTACTCAATACCAATGTTGTGTAATGAAACTAGATGTGTGTACTGTACCTGTGACCTGTACTCAATACCAATGTTGTGTCATTAAACTAGATGTGTGTACTGTACCTGTGACCTGTACTCAATACCAATGTTGTGTCATTAAACTAGATGTGTGTACTTTACCTGTGACCTGTACTCAATACCAATGTTGTGTCATTAAACTAGATGTGTGTACTGTACCTGTGACCTGTACTCAATACCAATGTTGTGTCATTAAACTAGATGTGTGTACTGTACCTGTGACCTGTACTCAATACCAATGTTGGGTAATTAAACTAGATGTGTGTACTGTACCTGTGACCTGTACTCAATACCAATGTTGTGTAATTAAACTAGATGTGTGTACTGTACCTGTGACCTGTACTCAATACCAATGTTGGGTAATTAAACTAGATGTGTGTACTGTACCTGTGACCTGTACTCAATACCAATGTTGGGTAATTAAACTAGATGTGTGTACTGTACCTGTGACCTGTACTCAATACCAATGTTGTGTAATGAAACTAGATGTGTGTACTGTACCTGTGACCTGTACTCAATACCAATGTTGTGTAATGAAACTAGATGTGTGTACTGTACCTGTGACCTGTACTCAATACCAATGTTGGGTAATTAAACTAGATGTGTGTACTGTACCTGTGACCTGTACTCAATACCAATGTTGGGTAATTAAACTAGATGTGTGTACTGTACCTGTGACCTGTACTCAATACCAATGTTGTGTAATTAAACTAGATGTGTGTACTGTACCTGTGACCTGTACTCAATACCAATGTTGTGTAATGAAACTAGATGTGTGTACTGTACCTGTGACCTGTACTCAATACCAATGTTGTGTCATTAAACTAGATGTGTGTACTGTACCTGTGACCTGTACTCAATACCAATGTTGTGTCATTAAACTAGATGTGTGTACTGTACCTGTGACCTGTACTCAATACCAATGTTGTGTCATTAAACTAGATGTGTGTACTGTACCTGTGACCTGTACTCAATACCAATGTTGTGTCATTAAACTAGATGTGTGTACTGTACCTGTGACCTGTACTCAATACCAATGTTGGGTAATTAAAATAGATGTGTGTACTGTACCTGTGACCTTTACTCAATACCAATGTTGTGTCATTAAACTAGATGTGTGTACTGTACCTGTGACCTGTACTCAATACCAATGTTGTGTCATTAAACTAGATGTGTGTACTGTACCTGTGACCTGTACTCAATACCAATGTTGTGTCATTAAACTAGATGTGTGTACTGTACCTGTGACCTGTACTCAATACCAATGTTGTGTCATTAAACTAGATGTGTGTACTGTACCTGTGACCTGTACTCAATACCAATGTTGTGTCATTAAACTAGATGTGTGTACTGTACCTGTGACCTGTACTCAATACCAATGTTGTGTCATTAAACTAGATGTGTGTACTGTACCTGTGACCTGTACTCAATACCAATGTTGTGTCATTAAACTAGATGTGTGTACTGTACCTGTGACCTGTACTCAATACCAATGTTGGGTAATTAAACTAGATGTGTGTACTGTACCTGTGACCTGTACTCAATACCAATGTTGTGTAATTAAACTAGATGTGTGTACTGTACCTGTGACCTGTACTCAATACCAATGTTGGGTAATTAAACTAGATGTGTGTACTGTACCTGTGACCTGTAATCAATATCAATGTTGGGTAATTAAACTAGATGTGTGTACTGTACCTGTGACCTGTACTCAATACCAATGTTGTGTAATGAAACTAGATGTGTGTACTGTACCTGTGACCTGTACTCAATACCAATGTTGTGTAATGAAACTAGATGTGTGTACTGTACCTGTGACCTGTACTCAATACCAATGTTGGGTAATTAAACTAGATGTGTGTACTGTACCTGTGACCTGTACTCAATACCAATGTTGGGTAATTAAACTAGATGTGTGTACTGTACCTGTGACCTGTACTCAATACCAATGTTGTGTAATTAAACTAGATGTGTGTACTGTACCTGTGACCTGTACTCAATACCAATGTTGTGTCATTAAACTAGATGTGTGTACTGTACCTGTGACCTGTACTCAATACCAATGTTGTGTAATGAAACTAGATGTGTGTACTGTACCTGTGACCTGTACTCAATACCAATGTTGTGTCATTAAACTAGATGTGTGTACTGTACCTGTGACCTGTACTCAATACCAATGTTGTGTCATTAAACTAGATGTGTGTACTGTACCTGTGACCTGTACTCAATACCAATGTTGTGTCATTAAACTAGATGTGTGTACTGTACCTGTGACCTGTACTCAATACCAATGTTGTGTCATTAAACTAGATGTGTGTACTGTACCTGTGACCTGTACTCAATACCAATGTTGGGTAATTAAACTAGATGTGTGTACTGTACCTGTGACCTGTACTCAATACCAATGTTGTGTAATTAAACTAGATGTGTGTACTGTACCTGTGACCTGTACTCAATACCAATGTTGGGTAATTAAACTAGATGTGTGTACTGTACCTGTGACCTGTAATCAATATCAATGTTGGGTAATTAAACTAGATGTGTGTACTGTACCTGTGACCTGTACTCAATACCAATGTTGTGTAATGAAACTAGATGTGTGTACTGTACCTGTGACCTGTACTCAATACCAATGTTGTGTAATGAAACTAGATGTGTGTACTGTACCTGTGACCTGTACTCAATACCAATGTTGGGTAATTAAACTAGATGTGTGTACTGTACCTGTGACCTGTACTCAATACCAATGTTGGGTAATTAAACTAGATGTGTGTACTGTACCTGTGACCTGTACTCAATACCAATGTTGTGTAATTAAACTAGATGTGTGTACTGTACCTGTGACCTGTACTCAATACCAATGTTGTGTCATTAAACTAGATGTGTGTACTGTACCTGTGACCTGTACTCAATACCAATGTTGTGTCATTAAACTAGATGTGTGTACTGTACCTGTGACCTGTACTCAATACCAATGTTGTGTCATTAAACTAGATGTGTGTACTGTACCTGTGACCTGTACTCAATACCAATGTTGTGTCATTAAACTAGATGTGTGTACTGTACCTGTGACCTGTACTCAATACCAATGTTGTGTCATTAAACTAGATGTGTGTACTGTACCTGTGACCTGTACTCAATACCAATGTTGTGTCATTAAACTAGATGTGTGTACTGTACCTGTGACCTGTACTCAATACCAATGTTGTGTCATTAAACTAGATGTGTGTACTGTACCTGTGACCTGTACTCAATACCAATGTTGGGTAATTAAACTAGATGTGTGTACTGTACCTGTGACCTGTACTCAATACCAATGTTGTGTAATTAAACTAGATGTGTGTACTGTACCTGTGACCTGTACTCAATACCAATGTTGGGTAATTAAACTAGATGTGTGTACTGTACCTGTGACCTGTACTCAATACCAATGTTGGGTAATTAAACTAGATGTGTGTACTGTACCTGTGACCTGTACTCAATACTAATGTTGTGTCATTAAACTAGATGTGTGTACTGTACCTGTGACCTGTACTCAATACCAATGTTGTGTCATTAAACTAGATGTGTGTACTGTACCTGTGACCTGTACTCAATACCAATGTTGTGTCATTAAACTAGATGTGTGTACTTTACCTGTGACCTGTACTCAATACCAATGTTGTGTCATTAAACTAGATGTGTGTACTGTACCTGTGACCTGTACTCAATACCAATGTTGTGTCATTAAACTAGATGTGTGTACTGTACCTGTGACCTGTACTCAATACCAATGTTGGGTAATTAAACTAGATGTGTGTACTGTACCTGTGACCTGTACTCAATACCAATGTTGTGTAATTAAACTAGATGTGTGTACTGTACCTGTGACCTGTACTCAATACCAATGTTGGGTAATTAAACTAGATGTGTGTACTGTACCTGTGACCTGTACTCAATACCAATGTTGGGTAATGAAACTAGATGTGTGTACTGTACCTGTGACCTGTACTCAATACCAATGTTGTGTAATGAAACTAGATGTGTGTACTGTACCTGTGACCTGTACTCAATACCAATGTTGTGTAATGAAACTAGATGTGTGTACTGTACCTGTGACCTGTACTCAATACCAATGTTGGGTAATTAAACTAGATGTGTGTACTGTACCTGTGACCTGTACTCAATACCAATGTTGGGTAATTAAACTAGATGTGTGTACTGTACCTGTGACCTGTACTCAATACCAATGTTGTGTAATTAAACTAGATGTGTGTACTGTACCTGTGACCTGTACTCAATACCAATGTTGTGTAATGAAACTAGATGTGTGTACTGTACCTGTGACCTGTACTCAATACCAATGTTGTGTCATTAAACTAGATGTGTGTACTGTACCTGTGACCTGTACTCAATACCAATGTTGTGTCATTAAACTAGATGTGTGTACTTTACCTGTGACCTGTACTCAATACCAATGTTGTGTCATTAAACTAGATGTGTGTACTGTACCTGTGACCTGTACTCAATACCAATGTTGTGTCATTAAACTAGATGTGTGTACTGTACCTGTGACCTGTACTCAATACCAATGTTGGGTAATTAAACTAGATGTGTGTACTGTACCTGTGACCTGTACTCAATACCAATGTTGTGTAATTAAACTAGATGTGTGTACTGTACCTGTGACCTGTACTCAATACCAATGTTGGGTAATTAAACTAGATGTGTGTACTGTACCTGTGACCTGTACTCAATACCAATGTTGGGTAATTAAACTAGATGTGTGTACTGTACCTGTGACCTGTACTCAATACCAATGTTGGGTAATTAAACTAGATGTGTGTACTGTACCTGTGACCTGTACTCAATACCAATGTTGTGTAATTAAACTAGATGTGTGTACTGTACCTGTGACCTGTACTCAATACCAATGTTGGGTAATTAAACTAGATGTGTGTACTGTACCTGTGACCTGTACTCAATACCAATGTTGGGTAATTAAACTAGATGTGTGTACTGTACCTGTGACCTGTACTCAATACCAATGTTGTGTAATGAAACTAGATGTGTGTACTGTACCTGTGACCTGTACTCAATACCAATGTTGTGTAATGAAACTAGATGTGTGTACTGTACCTGTGACCTGTACTCAATACCAATGTTGTGTCATTAAACTAGATGTGTGTACTGTACCTGTGACCTGTACTCAATACCAATGTTGTGTCATTAAACTAGATGTGTGTACTGTACCTGTGACCTGTACTCAATACCAATGTTGTGTCATTAAACTAGATGTGTGTACTGTACCTGTGACCTGTACTCAATACCAATGTTGTGTCATTAAACTAGATGTGTGTACTGTACCTGTGACCTGTACTCAATACCAATGTTGTGTCATTAAACTAGATGTGTGTACTGTACCTGTGACCTGTACTCAATACCAATGTTGTGTCATTAAACTAGATGTGTGTACTGTATCTGTGACCTGTACTCAATACCAATGTTGTGTCATTAAACTAGATGTGTGTACTGTACCTGTGACCTGTACTCAATACCAATGTTGGGTAATTAAACTAGATGTGTGTACTGTACCTGTGACCTGTACTCAATACCAATGTTGTGTAATTAAACTAGATGTGTGTACTGTACCTGTGACCTGTACTCAATACCAATGTTGGGTAATTAAACTAGATGTGTGTACTGTACCTGTGACCTGTACTCAATACCAATGTTGGGTAATTAAACTAGATGTGTGTACTGTACCTGTGACCTGTACTCAATACCAATGTTGTGTCATTAAACTAGATGTATGTACTGTACCTGTGACCTGTACTCAATACCAATGTTGTGTCATTAAACTAGATGTGTGTACTGTACCTGTGACCTGTACTCAATACCAATGTTGTGTCATTAAACTAGATGTGTGTACTTTACCTGTGACCTGTACTCAATACCAATGTTGTGTCATTAAACTAGATGTGTGTACTGTACCTGTGACCTGTACTCAATACCAATGTTGTGTAATTAAACTAGATGTGTGTACTGTACCTGTGACCTGTACTCAATACCAATGTTGGGTAATTAAACTAGATGTGTGTACTGTACCTGTGACCTGTACTCAATACCAATGTTGTGTAATTAAACTAGATGTGTGTACTGTACCTGTGACCTGTACTCAATACCAATGTTGGGTAATTAAACTAGATGTGTGTACTGTACCTGTGACCTGTACTCAATACCAATGTTGGGTAATTAAACTAGATGTGTGTACTGTACCTGTGACCTGTACTCAATACCAATGTTGTGTAATGAAACTAGATGTGTGTACTGTACCTGTGACCTGTACTCAATACCAATGTTGTGTAATGAAACTAGATTTGTGTACTGTACCTGTGACCTGTATTCAATACCAATGTTGGGTAATTAAACTAGATGTGTGTACTGTACCTGTGACCTGTACTCAATACCAATGTTGGGTAATTAAACTAGATGTGTGTACTGTACCTGTGACCTGTACTCAATACCAATGTTGTGTAATTAAACTAGATGTGTGTACTGTACCTGTGACCTGTACTCAATACCAATGTTGTGTAATGAAACTAGATGTGTGTACTGTACCTGTGACCTGTACTCAATACCAATGTTGTGTAATTAAACTAGATGTGTGTACTGTACCTGTGACCTGTACTCAATACCAATGTTGTGTAATGAAACTAGATGTGTGTACTGTACCTGTGACCTGTACTCAATACCAATGTTGTGTAATTAAACTAGATGTGTGTACTGTACCTGTGACCTGTACTCAATACCAATGTTGTGTAATTAAACTAGATGTGTGTACTGTACCTGTGACCTGTACTCAATACCAATGTTGTGTCATGAAACTAGATGTGTGTACTGTACCTGTGACCTGTACTCAATACCAATGTTGTGTAATTAAACTAGATGTGTGTCCTGTACCTGTGACCTGTACTCAATACCAATGTTGTGTAATTAAACTAGATGTGTGTACTGTACCTGTGACCTGTACTCAATACCAATGTTGGGTAATTAAACTAGATGTGTGTACTGTAATTATGACCTGTACTCAATACCAATGTTGTGTAATTAAACTAGATGTGTGTACTGTACCTGTGACCTGTACTCAATACCAATGTTGGGTAATTAAACTAGATGTGTGTACTGTAATTATGACCTGTACTCAATACCAATGTTGTGTAATGAAACTAGATGTGTGTACTGTACCTGTGACCTGTACTCAATACCAATGTTGGGTAATTAAACTAGATGTGTGTACTGTAATTATGACCTGTACTCAATACCAATGTTGTGTAATTAAACTAGATGTGTGTACTGTACCTGTGACCTGTACTCAATACCAATGTTGTGTAATGAAACTAGATGTGTGTACTGTAATTATGACCTGTACTCAATACCAATGTTTTATTCAACAGTGTTTCAGGGCCCCCGAGTGGCGCAGTGGTCTAAGGCACTGCATATCAGTGTTTGAGGTGTCACGACATACGCCCTGTTTCAAATCAGGGTTGTATCACAACTTGGCATGATTGGGAGTCCAATAGGGCGGCGCACAATTGGCGCAGCATAGTCCGGGTTTGGCCGGTGTAGGCCGTCATTGTAAAATAATTTGTTTTTCACTGACTTGCCTCGTTAAATAAAGGTTACATTTAAATAAACTGTTGGGCATCCAGTAGGCCTGCCATAATTAAAAACATTGTCTGATATATAAAAGGCAGCAGACTGCTTGGCATGGCAACACCAAATATTCAAATTCACTAGCCTCTAAGGATCAATGAGG
This sequence comes from Oncorhynchus mykiss, assembly GCF_057628025.1. NCBI lineage: Eukaryota > Metazoa > Chordata > Actinopteri > Salmoniformes > Salmonidae > Oncorhynchus > Oncorhynchus mykiss. The sequence goes on from NC_143028.1 coordinate 77,480,159, forward strand.
CAACCGGGAGGCTCCTATGAAAAGAAATAGAACCCTAGACACCTTCTCCATAGCTCCACAACTTGCCCCCAACTGTAGTATAACTTGTGCCTCCAGGATTGGTCTCTTAAGTCACTCACCTTCTTATCATTTAAGCTTTGATTCATAGTCCGATACGACCGCCTGAACCCAACACGACCTTCCACCAGATTCACTGCATTTGTGATGCACATTGGGATGAAAAGGTGCACTCTTGTGCTGTTTGGGTTGAGCTGGTGACATTGCTTTACAACCAAAAATATGTCCACCATCCTGGAGTTGTTATATGTTGACCTGGTGATATTATAGTGTATGGAGAGGATACAACCACACATGATGAGAAGCAGATGAGGCAGGTGTTCACTATAAGGAACCAACACAAGCTGACACTCATTGACAAGAAGTGCCATCAATTAATAGGCCTTCACATGTCATAGTAATTGTGCCTATCCAAAGTCAATGCCATCCTGAATCGCCCAGTCTGCCTTTGAGTTGGCTACATGTTGACTTGGGGTATGGGGAGGATACTACCGTGGCGACAAGCTCATAGGTCAGGCGTTCACCACATTGAACCAACACACCTCTCCAATGCTAATGCCATCCTGTATCTCCCAAAAACGGTTATTGATAGGCCCACTCCACCATCAGTCCTCAACTGAATCTCCCAAAATGGTTATTGATAGGCCCACTCCAACATCAGTCCTCAACTGAATCTCCCAAAACGGTTATTGATAGGCCCACTCCACCACCAGTCCTGCTCTGAATTTCCCAGAACTGTTCTTGATAGGCTCACTCAGCCATCAGTCCTCTGAATTTCCCAGAACTGTTCTTGATAGGCCCTCGTGTACCTATTTTGCTACCACCCATGGCTGGCCAGCCCACGTGACACCTGAACTGGACTCCGGTGTGATGAATGAGTTCTCGTGCTGTGGTGACACATGCATTGGTCTGGGAAAAACGGCTCAGTATTCCGCGATGTCTCTATTCCAACATCCCTGCAAGGACATAATGACACCTATGGCAAACAAGAGGCCCCTTAAGGCTGGTCAAATGTATAGGAAGATGCTGTGTGTGATTGTGTGATTGGCTGGAGATTGACTGAGATAGTGGTGTTGATGCACCATGCGTTACCAGCTCCACCTCCTCTGCAACCTCTTTTACAGTCCATCAAAGCCCAGGGATCATCTTCAAATGTACTGTATGTGTGTGTTTGTGTGGTGTCAACTGGTTTTTCTATAACCTAGGGTACCAGTGAAAATGTCCTACACTGGACAACTTGTTAGAGCTGTTGACAAGTCATTGATAATAATCTGCCAATTTTTTATCATGTCATTACATTAACATATAAGGGGGGGGTGGGGACAAAAATTCACAAGTTTATTTAAACTGCACCTTGTGTAGGGGACAACAAAAGGCCACTTTAAAATTAGCATTTTTGTCACACAACACAATGCCACAGATGTCTGTAGTTTTGAGGGAGTGTGCAATTGGCAGGCTGACTGCAGGAATGTCCACCAGAGCTGTTACCAGATAATTTAATATTAATTTCTCTACCACTAGCAGTCTGTAATAAAGCTCTTTTGTGGGGGAAACTAATTCTGATTGGCTGGGCCTAGCTCCCCAGTGGGTGGGCCTGGCTCCCAAGTGGGTGGACCTATTCCCTGCCAGGCCCACCCATGGCTGCGCCCTTGCTAGTCTTGTGAAATCCATAGATTAGGGCCAAATGATTTTATTTCAATTGACTGATTTCCTTACATGAACTGTAACTCAGCAAAATCGCTGAAATTGTTCCATGTGACATTTATATTTTTGTTTAGTATAGCTGTCTGACAATTTCTTTTAAAGAGATCTCAGAAATGCAGTGCAACTACTTAACATCAGGGTGAATACAGTTTTCATGGAAACACAAATCCCCTAAACTGTACGCTGTTGCAAAATTCGAATGCTTTTAACCGAAAGAGTCACCTTACCTTGATACTTAAAAACCTAAATGAATACTGTCATTAACGTGTGGTTCTTCAACAACTATGCATAATAGTTGCTGGATACTCATTTGGTGTCAAGCTGTTTAATTACACTGTGATAGTTTCAGGAAGGAATTTTCTGAATGACAGTCAAGTTGTCATGCAACAGCCCACGTGGTGGCAAAACGGTGGTCACAAGCAGGGCTGGCTTTTGGGGGCCCTGAATGAGATTTGGTTTGCCCCCCCCCCCCCCCCCAAAGAGAAAACGTTGGCATTTTATACCAAATTTCATGCAATTCTACACATTTTGCCATGGAGCTAGAGTTTATGATCTGAGTGGAGCTGGAGCGGCGCGAGGAGTAGAGTGTTCCCAATTTGATTGAAGTGCAGAGCAAGATTCTCAAAGGCTGGAGCGTCTGCCTTTTCACCTGCTCCAGTAGCGCTCAATTCGCGAGCCCAAAGCACGCCCGGCCCAGCATGCATCTGTGGTCTACTTGTGTGCTGCTATAGCCCCTTGCTTTAGCTACTGTCATGGAGTTCGCTAAATATTTGCGGTGTTGTATTGTCCACAACTAAAGAACCATTGTGGATTCTGAAAAGACACGTATCCTGAAAGCAGTATGATATACTTACTACCTGTACATGCTAACAGAAATTAAGGAAGTGGGAAGCTAGCTAAGCGTGTCATTGTAGTAAAGTATTTATAAACTAAAAATCAGGTCCCTTAAATGTTCCATTCATTGTTGTTCAATTATCTATACAATAGACCTGGAATATTCCCAAGATCAAGGAGCTTTCAGTATTGATTGGGTTATTTTGCCTAAAGATCTTTAGGCCTACCTATAGACTCTGCATCTCTGCCCAGCCTGGCAAGAGCAGCCAAAAGGCTGTTTAGCATCCCCAGTGGCTCTTGAAGTTATGAGAGGATGTTCTCCTCTGCTGACCGGCTCTCCAGGTACCACCACATGAGCCTGAAGCCACAGGCTGGCAAAACTCCTGTTTCTAAAAATGAATTCAAAGTCATTAATAAGTCTTTTTTTTTGTTTAATTTGTATTTCCTTTTAATAAGTAAGTCACAGTCTATATACGCAATTTAAAGAATGTAATGATTTAATACAATACAATGTTGTTTAAATGCTGAGCACTTTAAGTTGCTGCCAGCCTATTGTGTTGCATTGGCAAATTATTCACAGTGTATTTCTTTATATGCTACAGCCTTGAAATAATGTAGCTTAAATAATACATTGTTCTTCCTCCTTAGTCTCCCTGTCTGGCCCCTGACCTATTTACAGTGTTTATATGCTGTTTAATTCGACATGTAGCCTTTTTGAAATAATGAGCGCTTCTTACATTCACCTTTTTCATGTTTATTCAAATACTTTTCATTCAAATCCACGTGGTTGGGTTTAGATACTTCAAAACCAAATGGTAGGTTCAGGCTAGTCACAAAACATAGATAGGTGTTGGTTAAATTGTGATTTTAATGAATAGAGCGAATTTGGAGCGGCAGTTTTTTTATTTTTTTTTGTGTGAGTTCGGAGCGGTTTTAAGCAGAGCGGTTGGAAATCAAATCAAGTCAAATCAAATGTATTCATACAGCCCTTCGTACATCAGCTGATATCTCAAAGCGCTGTAACAGAAACCCAGCCTAAAACCCCCAAACAGCAAGCAATGCAGGTGGAGAAGCACGGTGGAAAGGATGTGGAGTTGGAAAAGACATGGAGCTCCTAGAGGTGGGCTGTCCATGATTTCCCACAGCTCAACTCAGCTCACATGCTCTACATGGGACGGAGAGAACTTTGCAATTTTAAAGATCATTTCCAGCAATTATACTCAATTTTCAATGGGACAGAGAGAACACTTTAGTAGTTTGATAGCCCATTTTCTGCAATTCCACCCATTTTGACATGTGGTGGAGAGAAATGTAGCAATTTTAAAGCTAATGTCCTGCAATTCTACCCATTTTATAATCACATGCACCATGTTAATATGATATCTAATTGAGAAGGACTAACAAAATGAATGGGGGACCCCTGGAGGTCAGGACCCCTGGGAATGTGCCCTGCGAGCTCGGTCGATATTCAGTCATGATTACTACAAGTGTTAGATCCCTGGCTAGACTAACTACCAATCTAAAAATTGTTAGATCACTGGCTAGACTAACTAGCAATCTAAAAAGTGTTAGATCACTGGCTAGACTAACTAGCAATCTAAAAAGTGTTAGATCACTGGCTAGACTAACTAGCAATCTAAAAAGTGTTAGATCACTGGCTAGACTAACTAGCAATCTAAAAAGTGTTAGATCGCTGGCTAGACTAACTACCAATCTAAAAATTGTTAGATCACTGGCTAGACTAACTAGCAATCTAAAAAGTGTTAGATCGCTGGCTAGACTAACTAGCAATCTAAAAATTGTTAGATCACTGGCTAGACTAACTAGCAATCTAAAAAGTGTTAGCTGACATGGCTAATTGAGTGACTGACATACAGTAAGTAACAAGAGAAAAACAGGTGATGCACAACCACATTTCTAAATGGCTCCTGGTCTATTGTAATATTCTAACTCTCAATAGTATGTTGAGACCCCGACTGAATTCCTAAATTACTAGCGACCACTGGAACCGGCCCTGTTAATGAGGAACGTCCATGGTATTGTGTTGTCTCATTACTTGTGCCAGTGAAGACAGTTAATTGTGCCTGGATCCATGTTGGCTCTAACATCCCTAGCGAATTGATGTTGATCATCTGTTGTTTTCTGCTTTCTGCTTTATTTACAGCAGGGGCTTGTTAGATTTAACAGAGAAAGCATTACAGGTAATGAGTTCATGTGCTTTGGATTGGACACTTAGTCTACTGAGCGCAATTGTGCAGAATAGACTTTTGTGCAACACCCAATGCTATTCTTACTAATGAATCATTCTGGATAAAATGACAACAAATTACATAGCTTTACATTGGCTTCTCAATATGATCTGGTAATGAAATAACGTTTTGGTTTCCATGTTACACCTGACATTTTAAATAATACAAAGGGGCTTGAAGGACCCAACTTGAATTTGGAGCTCAGAAATTCAAGTCCTGGAATAGGCCTAACCCAATTTGGTGCTTGAAAAGTCCTTGTAATTATTATAGTCAATTAATTAGTTCTCCTGCTCCCTTATAATTATCTGTAATTTTCATTTGTGTAAAATTGTACAATTGTATAACATTGAGGTTTTTGAAAATTCGAATGAAGTGCTTGAAAAAGTCCCTGAAAGTCCTTGAACTTGACTTGCCAACTGGTGTATAGTCCTAGTTCTATGTTGTTGGTTTCATGGGTTGCATGTTTCCTCACAATATTGTTTTGAACGTTCGTTTTGGACTGATGATCGATTAAAGCCTTCTACTCAATGCCTCGTCAATGAGCGCTGATGAGGATTTCACCAAAAGTGCATCACAGTGGCTTGGAAATACAATGACATTAAAAAGGAAAGGAAAACCTTTTCATCATTTTGATGTCACCAGATTGACTTTAGATGCCGTATAATGTTAGCTAGCTAGGGGAGGCCACTGGATTTTCGCTAGCTATTTTTTACAAACTTTGCTAGCTAATGGTAACATTCCCATCTGTCTAAAGTAAGTTTGATGACATGATAATGCTGGAAGTTGTTTCCTATGAAATATTTTACCACTTTAACAATGGCATCATATTTACAGGCACCATAGTGTAATTTAGAATGACTGGGCTTATCACCACTTTAGGGGACCACTATGGTGCCTCTGATAGAGGGCGGCTTGACAATGTGCATTACAATGGCATGACGCGACCGAGTGTATAGGTGGAGTTATGGGCCATTGTGCATATATTGCACTAAGTACACATGTGGAACTGCACACATTTTTATTTAAAAATAAATTCAAACCGTTTAGAAAATTTGATCTCAATGTCACACGTTGGCTCCATTATTTATCGAAAGACCCAAACAGCAGTTGTGTAAAGTACATAAGAAAAATACTTTGAAGTACTTATTAAGTCGTTTTTTTGGTGGGGCCATCTGTACTTTACTATTTACATTCCTAAAGAAAATAAAGTACTTTTTACTCCGTACATTTTCCCTGACACGCAAAAGTACTCGTTACATTTTCAATGTTTAGCAGGACAGGGAAATGGTCCAATTCACGCACTTATCAAGTGAACATCCCTGGTCATCCCTACTGCCTCTGATCTGGCAGACTCACCAAACACAAAGTATTTGTTTATAAATGGTGTGTGTTGGAGTGTGCCCCTGGCTATCCATACATTTAAAAAACAAGAAAAGCATACAGTCATTTTAAATGATTTACTTTTATATTTTTACTCAAGTAGTATTTTACTGGGTGATTTTCACTTTTGCTTGAGTCATTTCCCACTAATTCCTATAATTTACTGTGTTAAATAACACAAATATATTCCAAAGGAATATAAAGGAATATTTAGGAAGTGACCTGCAGGACTTTCAGCCACATTCAATATAAACAATTCCAACCACAGGTTAATTAGGTGTTGGAAAGATCTAAGGGCAGGTTTGTTTGTGACAGCCCTTTCACAGACTCTCCTTCACAACCAGACAACCAGACCATTCCACGACTGAAGTATCCCCAGCATCATTCTGGTTGAGATAACATTCCAGTTAGTGATTGGGTCTCATTGGCATGCAATCTGCATCTGCTGAGTACCTACACACAACTGTTGTAGAAATGGAAACTGATCACCACACAGCCCTGAATATCCTGCCAGTGATACAGGAAGGATACTGCACCTTGCCCAGAATGAACAGTAACCTGGTCAGGCCCCAGAACTACAACCACTACTGTTAGCTGTGTAACTTGGTCAGGTCCCACAACTACAACCATTATTGTTAGCTGTGTAACCTGGTCAGGCCCCAGAACTACAACCACTACTGTTAGCTGTGTAACCTGGTCAGGCCCCAGAACTACAACCACTACTGTTAGCTGTTCAATCTGGTCAGGCCCCAGAACTACAACCACTACTGTTAGCTGTGTAACCTGGTCAGGCCCCAGAACTACAACCACTACTGTTAGCTGTGTAACTTGGTCAGGTCCCAGAACTACAACCATTATTGTTAGCTGTGTAACCTGGTCAGGCCCCAGAACTACAACCACTACTGTTAGCTGTTCAATCTGGTCAGGCCCCAGAACTACAACCACTACTGTTAGCTGTTCAACCTGGTCAGGCCCCAGAACTACAACCACTACTGTTAGCTGTGTAACTTGGTCAGGTCCCAGAACTACAACCATTACTGTTAGCTGTGTAACCTGGTCAGGCCCCAGAACTACAACCACTACTGTTAGCTGTGTAACCTGGTCAGGCCCCAGAACTACAACCACTACTGTTAGCTGTTCAACCTGGTCAGGCCCCAGAACTATAACCACTACGGTTAGCTGTTCAAGGATCCTTGGACCCCAAAAAATGTAATTTCAATGTCTAAACCCACTTGTTTTCCTTAGAGCCGATTACAATAGCCACAACAACAACAACAACTGTGTCACGCCTGCTCACGCTTCAGCCAGCTCGTTGGGCTCCTATGCCTCAGATGGCCCATGAGTTTGTTTGTTTTGTTGGTGACGTCGGGCTGTCACACCCTAGCTGTCTCGAGAGGTTTCCTTATCTCGGTTGGCTCGGCAGGTTCCCATCCCATGTCACGCTTCAGCCAGCTCATCGGGCTCCTATGCCTCAGCCGGTCCCATGAGTTTTCTTGTTTTGTTGGTGACGTTGGGCTTGGTTCAGGTTCCCATTCCACTTCATGCTTCAGCCGGCCCTTTGGGCTCCTACGCTGCAGCGGGATCGTCAGACTGTCACTCCTCAGCCGGCCAATCCGGGGTGGGACGTTGGGTGGTGCCCCTAGAGGGGGGCGTGGGTACTGTCACTCCTCAGCCGGCCCATCCGGGATGGGATGTCGGGTGGCGCCACTAGAGGGGGGCGGGGGTACTGTCACGCTTGCTCCCGCTACCCCTCCCTGGCGCTCGAGGGCGCCAGGCTTTCCATTAACATACGCACCTGTTACCATCATTATGGTTGGACTCACCTGGACTCCTTCCTTTTGTTGATTGCCCCTGCATATACAGTGGGGGAAAAAAGTATTTAGTCAGCCACCAATTGTGCAAGTTCTCCCACTTAAAAAGATGAGAGAGGCCTGTAATTTTCATCATAGGTACACTTCAACTATGACAGACAAAATGAGAAAAGAAAATCCAGAAAATCACATTGTAGGATTTTTTGAATTTATTTGCAAATTATGGTGGAAAATAAGTATTTGGTCACCTATAAACAAGCAAGATTTCTGGCTCTCACAGACTGGGAGAATTGGGAGAATGTCATATGGTCAGATGAAACCAAAATAGAACTTTATGGTAAAAACTCAACTCGTCGTGTTTGGAGGACAAAGAATGCTGAGTTAAATCCAAAGAACACCATACCTACTGTGAAGCATGGGGGTGGAAACATCATGCCTTGGGGCTGTTTTTCTGCAAAGGGACCAGGACGACTGATCCGTGTAAAGGAAAGAATGAATGGGGCCATGTATCGTGAGATTTTGAGTGAAAACCTCCTTCCATCAGCAAGGGCATTGAAGATGAAACGTGGCTGGGTCTTTCAGCATGACAATGATCCCAAACACACTACCCGGGCAACGAAGGAGTGGCTTCGTAAGAAGCATTTCAAGGTCCTGGAGTGGCCTTGCCAGTCTCCAGATCTCAACCCCATAGAAAATCTTTGGAGGGAGTTGAAAGTCAGTGTTGCCCAGCAACAGCCTCAAAACATCACTGCTCTAGAGGAGATCTGCATGGAGGAATGGGCCAAAATACCAGCAACAGTGTGTGAAAATCTTGTGAAGACTTACAGAAAATGTTCGACCTCTGTCCTTGCCAACAAAGGTTATATAACAAAGTATTGAGATAAACTTTTGTTATTGACCAAATACTTATTTTCCACCATAATTTGCAAATAAATTCATTAAAAATGTGATTTTCTGGATTTTCTTTCTCATTTTGTCTGTCATAGTTGAAGTGTACCTATGATGAAAATTACAGGCCTCTCTCATCTTTTTAAGTGGGAGAACTTGCACAATTGGTGGCTGACTAAATACTTGTTTGCCCCACTGTATGTCTGTTCCTCTGCGTTGTTCCCTGTATGTCTGATCCTCTGTCCTGTTCCCTGTATGTCTGCTCCTCTGTTCTGTTCCCTGTATGTCTGCTCCTCTGTGTTGTTCCCTGTATGTCTGCTCCTCTGTCCTGTTCCCTATATAGCTGCTCCTCTGTGTTGTTCCCTATATGTCTGTCCTGTTCCCTGTATGTCTGTTCCGCTGTCCTGTTCCCTGTATGTCTGCTCCCCTGTGTTGTTCCCTGTATGTCTGTTCCTCTGTCCTGTTCCCTGTATGTCTGTTCCTCTGTCCTGTTCCCTGTATGTCTGTGTTGTTCCCTGTATGTCTGTTCCTCTGTCCTGTTCCCTGTATGTCTGCTCCTCTGTCCCGTTCCCTGTATGTCTGCTCCTCTGTCCTGTTCCCTGTATGTCTGCTCCTCTGTCCTGTTCCCTGTAGTCGTATTGTTTGTTGTGATTATGTCCAGACAATGTTCATGTTCCTGTTCTACGTCCATCTGTATTAAATGGTTCTCTCCCTGTACCCACTTCTCATCTCCTGCTTGGTCCCTGTATGTCTGTCCTGTTCTAAGTCCATCTGTATTAAATGGTTCTCTCCCTGTACCCACTTCTCATCTCCTGCTTGGTCCCTGTATGTCTGTCCTGTTCTAAGTCCATCTGTATTAAATGGTTCTCTCCCTGTACCCACTTCTCATCTCCTGCTTGGTCCCTGTATGTCTGTCCTGTTCTACGTCCATCTGTATTAAATGGTTCTCTCCCTGTACCCACTTCTCATCTCCTGCTTGGTCCCTGTATGTCTGTCCTGTTCTACGTCCATCTGTATTAAATGGTTCTCTCCCTGTACCCACTTCTCATCTCCTGCTTGGTCCCTGTATGTCTGTCCTGTTCTACGTCCATCTGTATTAAATGGTTCTCTCCCTGTACCCACTTCTCATCTCTTGCGCTGAGCCTTGTTTATGTTTTTGTCAAGCAAGACCATGCAGCACTGAATGAGACCACTTTTTACTTGGAAAGTTGTCTATTAATCAGCTACCAAAAAAGTCAAGCTTACATTCATCATAAATATATTTATATTTCTGCCTTTTGTATCTCTGTGTTTACAGGTCTATATATAAAAGATGCACTAAGATGTCTTGATGCTGCTTGTCTGTGCGTATATAATAGTTTTACGCAGCCATCTATTTCGTAAATGGGAGACATTAGAGGGTAAGGTTATTAAAAAAACTAAATGGAGGCCGTGCCGCTAACCTATACCTGATCACAGCAGAAGAAACAAAATGGAGGCCGTGCCACTAACCTATACCTGATCACAGCAGAAGAAACAAAATGGAGGCCGTGCCACTAACCTATACCTGATCACAGCAGAAGAAACAAAATGGAGGCCGTGCCACTAACCTATACCTGATCACAGCAGAAGAAACAAAATGGAGGCCGTGCCACTAACCTATACTTGATCACAGCAGAAGAAACAAAATGGAGGCCGTGCCACTAACCTATACCTGATCACAGCAGAAGAAACAAAATGGAGGCCGTGCCACTAACCTATACCTGATCACAGCAGAAGAAACAAAATGGAGGCCGTGCCACTAACCTATACCTGATCACAGCAGAAGAAACAAAATGGAGGCCGTGCCACTAGCCTATACCTGATCACAGCAGAAGAAACAAAATGGAGGCCGTGCCACTAGCCTATACCTGATCACAGCAGAAGAAACAAACATTTCACCTCCTCATTTAGAGGAATCAAAGCTAAGTTGACAACATTTCTTAATATAGAAATAGTGATCTCATTAGATAACGTGCATTTTGTAGTGGTAACTTTTTTGTTGTTGTAAACAAATGCAAGAAAATAATCGGCCAACAAGTGAAGCCACAAACAAACCGAGTCCCCCCCCCCCCACCTAAATATAAATAGTGGTGGAGTTGGCTTGATGCTTGATATTTCTTTGACTTTCGCCTCTAATAATGTTAATAAACGAATGCCTATTGTTAAATGTACATCTCATAGTCAATACACCCGTTTCCGTTCTCTGGTTGAAACAGGTTGGAATATTCCGGACTGACACAGTGATAGATCACACTGTGATTCCAGAGGGGTACTCAGCGGGACGCAACGTTTTGTTTACGTTCAGCTAGAAATATGCTACGTAGAACAAATACCTCTCTGCCATGTAGAACAAATAACCATTTAATCTCTATTCATAGCATTTCTATCCGTAACGTACGCCCAGGTTTCTGGTTACACAGCCTGAAACTAAGTATAGCACATGGAGGAATGTGAAACTTACTCCTCAGTCTTAAATGTCTATACTCGTGACCTCTGAAGAGCTAGCTTTTGAGTGGCACTGCTGATAGAGATGCTTGAGGGAGAACGGACACATGTGTTTGTGAAGCAGAGGTCCTGGGTTTGAGCCAAAAATGTAGAAAGTCTCCTTACAAGCCAGAATGTTGAATCAAATCAAATTTGAACTTACTCTACTGGTTATCTGTGTGGTTGATCCCTCAGCTGGTCGAAAGTTGAGACAAAATATATCCAAAGGGAAGTATTATTTGCCTTTTAGAGAGCAGGTATTGCCGTTGAGAGTTCTGTCATCTGGCACACGCTCAGCACCATGAAAACACCTGCAAGACTTTGGTTATTGTGCGTTCATTTTGTCTTGTGCACCTGCCTTAGGCAATGAGAAAATGTGTCTTAATTGCCACACACAGAGAGACCTGAGTTTTGAAGTCGGATGAATCATATTTTCCTATGGATATTTAGTCTCATTTCGACTCGATTAAGAGCCAACCCCACGGACAACCGGCACAGTAAATGAACATATTAAACATTCGTGACAGAAGTTTTTTTTTTTCTCTCCCCCATGTTGTTATGTGTGGCTTTGCTGTACAGGCAATGGAAAGCATAGTCACATTTAGGACACAGGCGGTCGGTGGCACTTTAAACAGGCTCATATTAATGGCTGCAATGAATTAAATGGTAGAGAATCTAACACATCAAACACCTTGTTTTTCCATCCATGAGCCGTCATCTCCTCAGCAGCCTCCTGTTGTTCAGGACTACGTACTGTAGGACCAGGAGGGGCTTATTTCCTTACCAACGTAATAGCCTGTCCAAGAAAAAAACTATTTTGTCTGTAGGTCCCATTGGTTATTGATGGTGTGAGATACTAGACGGAACAGAGGGAGCGTGAAGTGAACCAGTCTCCGGACCTGAAAGGCAAACAGCCTAAGCATTACGCCAATAGGGTTAACCAACTGAAGGGAACCAGTCTCCGGACCTGAAAGGCAAACAGCCTACGCATTACGCCAATAGGGTTAACCAACTTGGTGGTAACTGTAACGTGCCACATATAGCGAGGATCGTTATGAAAATCATCCTTTTTAATGATAACACATTGATATTTGAAAATAAGGGAAAACTCCCATGGGCTACTCATAAGTTCCCTACTGAAGTAATCCACTTGGAAAAAACAGGGTTAAATCAATGTTGTTTCCACATAATTTCAACCAAAATATGACGTTAAATCAACGTGGAAAACTGATTGGATTAGGGAGGAGTCATGAACGTCAGGGAATTTAGTCCGAATCCAATCACATGGTGACATTTCTGATTGATTTCCCGTTGAATTCACGTTATATGACTCAACCAAAGGAAAATCAAAACTGGACGTTTAACTGACGTCTGTGCCCAGCGGGAGGTTACATCCCGCGGCCTCCCCACCCATGGCCACCCCACCCACGGCCTCCCCACCAACCGCCTCCCCACCCACGGTCCCTCCACCCACGGTCCCTCCACCCACGGCCTACCCACCCACGGCCTATTTTCGCCTAACATTACATACCCAAATCTAACTGCCTGTAGTTCAGGACCTGAAGCAGGGATATGCATATTCTTGATACCATTTGAACGGAAACACTTTGCAGTTTGTGGAAATGTGAAATAATGTAGGAGAAAATAACACATTAGATCTGGTAAAAGATAATACAAAGAAAAAAACATTTTTCTTTATCCCCATCTTCTTTTAAATGCAAGAGAAAGGCCACAATGTATTATTCTAGTTTTGGCGCAATTTAGATTTTGTTCACTAGATGGCAGCAGTACATGTGCACAGTTTTAGACTGATCCGATGAGCCATTGTATTTATGTTCAAAATGTTGTATCAAGACTGCTGAAATGTGCCTAACTAGTTTATTAGTACATTTTCAAGTTCATAACTGTGCACTCTCCTCAAACAATAGCATGGTATTATTTTATTGTAATAGCTACTGTAAATTGGACAGTGCAGTTAGATTAACAATAGTTTAAGCTTTCTGCCCATATCAGATATGTCTATGTCCTGGGAAATGTCACGACATAGACAATCACATTAGCGCACGTTATCTCAACCGTCCTGTGGGGGGGGGGGGGGGACCGATCCCGTTGAGATGAATAAATACAAATAGTCAAATGTAAGTGCCTATTTCCACTATATGATGTGAAGTGGAGAGAGTCATATTAAGAAGAACAAGAAGAGGGGACAGGCTGTTGTATCAGAGTGGGAAGAGGGAACATGCTGTTGTATCAGAGTGAGAGGAGGGGAGAAGAGGGGACAGGCTGTTGTATCAGAGTGAGAAGAGGGGAGAAGATGGGACAGGCTGTTGTATCAGAGTGAGAAGAGGGGAGAAGAGGGGACAGCTCCTGGCGTGTGACTCTGTGTGTGTGTGTGTGTGTGTGTGTGTGGACAGCTCCTCTGCTCCCAGACTGACTTACAGAACAGTTTCTGCCCCAGGAAAGGATTAACAATCAAGTGTGCTAAAGGGAACTCTTATCACACACACACACACACACACACACACACACACACACATACACACACACACACACACACACACACACACACACACACACACACACACACACACACACACACACACACACACACACACACACACACACACACACACACACACACACACACACACACACACACACACACACACACACGCACACACACACACACGCACACACACACACGCACGCAGGCAGGCAGGCCCCTTCCCTCTCAGTCATCCTGAGCTATTCATCCTCAACATAATAGAAGAAGGGGTGTTGGGGTTTAGCCTGTGAGGCATTGTAGACAGGTGTCCCAGTTCATCAGTGCTTATGGTCACTCCTAATATAACTATGTTGACAACGGGCTGCAAGGAGATAACCGAGCTTGAATCCCTGACACCAGTTGTGTAGGCATCTATTGGCACAGCGCAGGGGCTATTGTGTTACAAGGCTGCACCAGTACTGAGATATTAAAAACAAATGTATTTTTATCTCACCTTTATTTAACCAGGTAGGCCAGTTGAGAACAAGTTCCAATTTACAACTGCGACCTGGCCAAGATAAAGCAAAGCAATTCAACACATACAACAACACAGAGTTGCACATGGAATAAACAAAACATAGTCAATAATACAGTAGAACAAAAGAAAACAAAACGTATATATACAGTGAGTTCAAATAAGGTAAGATAAAGGAGTTAAGGCAACAAATAGGCCATGGTGGCGAAGTAATTACAATATGGCAATTAAACACTGGAATGGTAGATGTGCAGAAGATGAAAGTGCAAGTAGAGATACTGGGGTGCAATAAATAAATAAATACTGTATGGGGACGAGGTAGGTAGATAGATGGGCTGTTTACAGATGGGCTATAAACAGACAGGTGCAGTGATCTGTGAGCTGCTCTGACAGCTGGCGCTTAAAGCTAGTGAGGGAGATATGAGTCTCCAGCTTCAGAGATTTTTGCAGTTCGTTACAGTCATTGGCAGCAGAGAACTGGAAGGAAAGCGGCCAAACGAGGAATTAATTTTGGGGGTGACCGGTGAGATATACCTGCTGGAGCGAGTGTTACGAGTGGGTGCTGCTATGGTGACCAGCGAGCTGAGATAAGGCGGGGCTTTACCTAGCAGAGACTTGTAGATAACCTGTAGCCAGTGGGTTTGGCGACGAGTATGAAGCGAGGGCCAACCAACGAGAGTGTACAGGTCGCAATGGTGGGTAGTGCATGGGGCTTTGGTGACAAAACGGGTAGCACTGTGATAGACTGCATCCAGTTTGTTGAGTAGAGTGTTGAAGGCTATTTTATAGATGACATCGCCGAGGATCGGTAGGATGGTCAGTTTTACGACGGTATGTTTGGCAGCATGAGTGAAGGAGGCTTTGTTGCGATATAGGAAGCCAATTCTAGATTTCATTTTGGATTGGAGATGCTTATTAATGTGAGTCTGGAAGGAGAGTTTACAGTCTAACCAGACACCTAGGTATTTGTAGTTGTCCACGTATTCTAAGTCAGAAGTGTCCAGAGTAGTAATGCTGGACAGGTGAGCAGGTGCAGGCAGCGATCGGTTGAATAGCATGCATTTAGTTTAACTTTTTTTTTTTGTATTGCATTGAAGCTCGTCTGGAGGGTTAGTTAACACAGTGTCCAACGAAGGGCCAGAAGTATACAGAATGGTGTCGTCTGCGTAGAGGTGTACGAGAGAATCACCAGCAGCAAGAGCAACATCATTGATGTGTTGAAGGACATTGTCATGTAGGAGAAAACAGTTATCTTTCAGATTGTCTTGTTTTAAGATTTAACGTTTTGTATGATAGTGGATTGTTTGTCATTTAGGGCAAAGGGAATGAGCTTGTCTTGTAAGGAAAGCAACTAGCTCTCACAGTCTCGCCTCAGAATGAGACGTTCATCTATATTTCCCAAACATCAAAAATAAAAGTTATTGCAAACGTCAAAGGGTATTAGGTCAGTTTTGACCAGTTTTGACCTTCCTTCCTCTCTCTAGATCTCCTTCTCACTCCCTCCCTCTCTCCCCTTCTCTCGCTTTCTCTCTACCGCCTCTCTTTCTCTCTCATTCCCTCTATATACACACGCACGCACGCACACACGCACGCATGCACACACGCACACACACACACACACACACGCACACGCACACGAACACGCGCGCACACACACACACACACACACACACACACACACACACGCACACACACACACACACACACGCACACACACGCACACACACACACACACGCACACACACACACACACACACGCACACGCACACGCACACACACACACGCATTTACACACGCACACACACACGCACACGCACACGCACACACGCACACACACACACACGCACACACACACACACACACACACACACACACACACACACACACACACACACACACACACACGCACACACGCACACTCACACACACGCACACACGCACACGCACACACACACACGCATGCACACACGCACACACACACACACGCACACACACACACACACACACACACACACACACACAGCTGGTTGTCAGATGGAGGGGGCCAGGACCGAGTTTGGAGAAACCCTGTTTAAGGACACGTGCGATTGGCTTGTCTGCCTGGACTGGAGTACAGAAAAGCAACAGCAGAGGACAGCCTTTACCAAACAATACAGATGTTTCTCCAGCCACATCTAAGAGCACATTTTTACCTCATTGGAAATGTGTTGAATTAATTGTCATTGACAGATGTATCCCTTCTCCACACTCACAAAGAATCAACACAGCTGAACCTCTATCCTTCATTTGAAGATGAGGATTAAAAACATGAATAATAAAACTGATGTTCTATTAAAAAAAAAACATTGAAGTTGACAAGAATGGCGTTTGATTAAATACCTGTTATATCGAAAGATAGATTTGACACTTTAAAACACAGTTTGACAATTTCTAACACAATACAACCACACATGTGGATAATGCATTTACAATCATCGAGGATGACAAAAAAAAAAACGCCTGCTAGACTCCACAGTAGACCCCGCCTCCTAGGCTCCATGGTAGACCCCGTCTCCTAGACTCCAGAGTAGACCCCGCCTCCTAGGCTCCGCATTTGACCCCGCCTCCTAGGCTCCACAGTTCACCCCGCCTCCTAGGCTCCACAGTTGACCCCGTCTCCTAGGCTCAGCAGTTGACCCCGCCTCCTAGGCTCCACAGTTCACCCCGCCTCCTAGGCTCCACAGTAGACCCCGCCTCCTAGGCTCAGCAGTTGACCCCGTCTCCTAGGCTCAGCAGTTGACCCCGTCTCCTAGGCTCCACAGTTGACCCCGCCTCCTAGGTTCCGCAGTTGACCCCGCCTCCTAGGCTCCGCAGTAGACCCCGCCTCCTAGGCTCCGCAATAGACCCCGCCTCCTAGACTCCAGAGTAGACCCCGCCTCCTAGGCGCCAGAGTAGACCCTGCCTCCTAGGCTCCACGGTAGACCACGCCTCCTAGGCTCCAGAGTAGACCCCGTCTCCTAGACTCCAGAGTAGACCCCGCCTCCTAGACTCCAGAGTAGAGCCTGCCTCCTAGGCTCCGCAGTTGACCCCGCCTCCTAGGCTCCGCAATTGACCCCGCCTCCCAGGCTCCACAGATGATCCCGCCTCCTAGGCTCCGCAGTTGACCCCGCCTCCTAGGCTCCACAGTTGACCCCGTCTCCTAGACTCCACAGTTGACCCCGCCTCCTAGACTACACAGTTGACCCCGCCTCCTAGGCTCCACAGTTGACCCCGTCTCCTAGACTCCACAGTTGACCCCGTCTCCTAGACTCCACAGTTGACCCCGCCTCCTAGACTACACAGTAGACCCCGCCTCCTAGGCTCCACAGTTGACCCCGCCTCCTAGACTCCACAGTTGACCTGAAAGCCATTTAGTGATCTTGGATAACTCTGCACTAAGGATCTCTTCTACTGAGGCTCTGTTCTTATGGGACACCAGTAGAGCAGAGTGATACGCATACAACAAGTAATTAGGACAGAAGTTATATCGCTAATGTATTTATAACGTTGTTATGTCATTAATGTATTTATAAAGTAGTTTGTAATGTAGTTATATCGCTAATGTCTTTATAATGTAGTTATATCGCTAATGTAATGTAGTTATATTGATAATGTAATGTAGTTATATCACTAATGTAATGTAGTTATATCATTAATATATTTATAATGTAGTTATATCATTAATATATTTATAGTGTAGTTATATTTTTTATGTATTTATAATGTAGTTATATCATTAATATAATTATAATGTAGTTATATCGCTAATATAATGTAGTTATATCAGTAATGTATTTATAATGTAGTTATATCATTAATATATTTATGATGTAGTTATATTTTAATATATTTATAATGTTGTTTTATCGCTAATGAATTTATGATGTAGTTATATCGCTAATATAATGTAGTTATATCATTAATGTATTTATAATGAACTTATACAGCTAATGTAATGTAGTTATATCGCTAATGTAATGTGGTTAATGTCATTAATATATTTCTTATAGTAGTTATATCATTAATATATTTTTATAATGTAGTTATATCGCTAACTATCATTAACATCCACCTGTTAAATATGATCTAGACCCAGTCAACGGCCCTGCTGTTAAAACCAAGTGGTTTTAACGTGTAGAGCATGAGGTTATGATCAACCGTGTCCAATGCCTTATGCAGATCCAGCATTAACATTCCATAGACATTTTCCCTGTCAAATTCTTTCCTAACAAAGTAAGTTAAAAACAATAGAGGGGTCAGTGGAGAGGGACTTACTATATATATATATATATATATACTCTTATCAAGTTTAAGTGATATCTGTGTGTTTGTTCACGTTGTACAGCAATCAAAGAGTTAGTTTTACTTGATTCAAATAATGCATGTGTGTGTTTGTCTGTGTGTGTGTGTGTGTGTGTGTGCATGCCTGTGTGTGTGTGTGTGTGTGTGTGTGTGTTTGTGCATGCCTGTGTGTGTGTGTGTGTGTGTGTGTGTGTGTGTGTGTGTGTGTGTGTGTGTGTGTGTGTAAAACACAACTGTTCTTCTCTCTTTGAGCATTTCATGGATTTAGAAGGTTACTGTGATGTGATCTGGTGAGTGATTAGAAGTCAGCTAGGGCTTTCCTTTCAAATACACACAGGCATACACAGACACACACACACAGGCATACACACACACACACACTCAGGTGAACAAACACACATTTCTCCCTTTGACTCATAATAACAGGGATCATATGAAAGAAAATCTGTTTAAAAAGTAGAGAAAAAAAACACACTTTTACTCGTGGGATTTCAATTTGCCATTTGAAATCTTCCCTTTCAAACAACCCCCTACTGTGACAGACTTAGGATGTGTCTCAAATGACCCCCTATCCCCCCTCTATCAATAGTAGTGTACTCTACACAGGATAGGGTGCTCTTTGGAACACAGCCCAAGCGACATACGTTTACAAGCAGCTAACTTCCCTGATGCAATATCAGCAGAACACCCTGTTGGGGAATTGGAGCTCACCCAGGCCCAGTCAGTCAGCCAGGCAACATATTGTGTGTTTGGCTGTGGGCTGGACTGAGACTGAGACCAACAGGCTGCACACCGTGTCTACCTCCCAAGTGGCACCCTATTTACTATCTGGTGCACTATATAGGGCCCTGGTCAAAACAGCCCCTGGTCAAAAGTAGTGCACTATATAGGGAATAGGGTGCTATTTGAGGTGCACGCACTGTGTGAGGAGAATAGGGTGCTATTTGAGGTGCACGCACTGTGTGAGGAGGGTTCATCCTGTTTTGGATGAGGACACTCGTATAAGTCCTTACTAATAACGCTGGAGTGGAGTAGCCAGCAGCACTTACTGTTTTTCTCTCTGTGACGATTCAGAATCTGAGTCTCAAACGGCACCCTATTCCCTAGGTAGAGAATTACAGCCGAAAAGGGCGGAATTTAGGACATGCTGTGACTCCATCAAGGGCTGTACTGACTGTATGCAGCCAACAAAGTAAATCGATGAGGGCTCTTGCTGCTGAGTTTTAAATGTTCTGTGTTCTTGTGACATTTGCTTTTGAGGATGAATTTAAATGTTCTGTGTTCTTGTGATTTGAAGCTTGTGTTTGTCATGAGTAGTTGACAAGTTTGAAAAGTTGACGATAACCAGGTTGTTATGGTAACGAATTGCGCTGAGAGTCGGGAAGCATGTTCAGGGAGTGAATACAATTAATAAATAAATGAACAAAACAAGAAACACAAACAGCCGCACCGACATGAAACAGGAACAATGACGACTGGGGAAGAAACCAAAGGGAGTGACTTATAAAGGGCAGGTAATCAAGGAGGTGATGGAGTCCAGGTGAGTGTCAGTATGCGTGTAACGCTGGTGACAGGTGTGCGCCATATCGAGTAGCCTGGTGACCTAGAGGACGGAGAGGAGAGCACACGTGACAGTTATTGTCAATGAGAATTTAGATCTCAATTACTTACTAAGTTCAGTTAATATGGCTAGCTGAACCCCTCGACAACATTCCGCTGAAAAGGCAGAGTGCGAAATTCTAAAACATTTTTCAGAAATATGTAACGTTTCATACATTCACAAGTGCAATACACCAAATTAAAGATAAACTTTCAAAAAGGCTTTACAGTGAAAGCACACCATATGATTATGTTAGGTCAGAGCCTAGTCGCAAAACACACACAGCCATTTTCCAGCCAAAGAGAGGAGTCACAAAAAGCACAAATAGAGATAAAATTAATCACTAACCTTTGATGATCTTCATCAGATGGCACTCATAGGACTTCATGTTACACAATAAATGTATGCTTTGTTCGATAAAGTTCATATTTATATCCAAAAATCTCAGTTTATATAGGCGCTTTATGGTCAGTAATGTTGTGCCTCGAAAACATCCAGTGAATTTTCAGAGAGCCACATCAATTTACAGAAATACTCATAATAAACTTTGATAAAAGATACAACTATTATGCACAGAATTATAGATATACTTCTCCTTAATGAAACCGCTTTGTTAGATTTCAAAAAAGCTTTTTGGAAAAGCAAACCATGCAATAATCTGAGTACAGTGCTCAGACACAAAAAAAAGCCATGCAGATATCTGCCATGTTGTGGAGTCAGTAAAAGTAAAAAATTGCGTTATAAATATTCACTTACCTTTGATGATCTTCATCAGAATGCAGTACCAGGAATCCCAGTTCCACAATAAATGTTTGTTTTAAATCTTCAACAATGTTCCAACCGGAGAATTCCTTTGTCTTTAGAATTGCAATGAAACGCAAGCTAACTCTCATGTGAGCGAGCGTGATCAGCTCATGGCACTCTGGCAGGCCAGAGCTCCAAACAGCTCTCATTCGCCCCCACTTCACAGTAGAAGCCTCAAACTAGGTTTTAAAGTCTGTTGACATCTAGTGGAAGCCTTAGGGAGTGCAATATGACCCCATAGACAGTATGGCAATGAGTTGTAAAACTACAAACTTCAGATTTCCCACTTCCTGGTTGGATTTCTCTCAAGTTTTCACCTGCCATATGAGTTCTGTTGTACTCACAGACATCATTCAAACAATTTTAGAAACTTCAGAGTGTTTTCTATCCAATACTACTAATAATATGCATATATTAGCTTCTGGGCCAGAGTAGCAGGAAGTTTACTCTGGGCACGCTTTTCATCCGAACGTGAAAATGCTGCCCCCTATCCCAAACAGGTTTTAACTAAACCAACACATCAAGTTCATCAATCTTTTCTTTTCATTCAAGTTTGAGAGAAAGAGAAAGAAAGAGAGGGAGATAAATATACAGTGCATTCAAAAAGTATTCAGTCCCCTTGACTTTTTTCACATTGTCACGTTACAGCCTTATTCTAAAATGGATTAAATAATTTTTTCCCCCTCATCAATCTACACACAATACCCCATAATGACATCACAATACCCCATAATGACGAAGCATAAACCATTGTTTTGAAATTTCTGCATTTATGAAAAATAATAATAATGGAAATCTCACATTCACACAAGTATTTAGACCCTTTACTCAGTACTCTGTTGAAGCACATTTAGCAGTGATTACAGCCTCGAGTCTTCTTGACGCTACAAGCTTGACACACCTGTATTTGGGGAGTTTCTCAAAAATGTCTCTGCAGATACTCTCCAGAGATGTTCAATCGGGTTGAAGTCCGGCTCTGGATCGGCCACTCAAGGACATTCAGAGATTTTTCCCGAAGCCACTCCTGCGTTGTTTTGACTGTGTGCTTAGGGTCGCTGTCAAGTCTGAGGTCCTGAGCGTTCTGGAGCAGGTTTTCATCAAGGATCTCTATGTTCTTTGCTCCGTTCATCTTTCCCTCGAACCTGACTAGTTTCCCAGTCCCTGCTGCTGAAAAATAACCCCACAGCATGATGCTGACACCACCATGCTTCGCCATAGGGATGGTGCCAGGTTTCCTACTGACTTGACGCTTAGCATTCAGGCCAAAGAGATTAATCTTGGTTTCATCAGACCAGAGAAACTTGTTTGTCATTGTCTGAGAGTCCTTTAGGAGGCTTTTTGGCAAACTCCAAGTGGGCTGTCATGTTCCTTTTACTGTGGAGTGGCTTCTGTCTGGCCACTCTACCATAAAGGCCTGATTGGTGGAGTTCTACAGAGATGGTTGTCCTTCTAGAAGGTTCTCCCTTCTCCACAGAGGAGCTCTAGAGCTCTGTTAGAGCTCCTAGACATCCCTGACCAAGGTCCACCTCCCCCGGCCAGATCTAGGAAGAGTCTTGGTGGTTCCAAACTTCTTCCATTTAGGAATGATGGGGGCCACCGTGTTCTTGGGGACTTTTAATGATGCAGATATTTTTCGGTACCCTTCCCCAGATCTCTGCCTTGACACAATCCTGTCTTGGAGCTCTACGGACAATTCCTTCAACCTCATGTCTTAGTTTTTGTTCTGACTGGCACTGTCAATTGTGGGACCTTATATGGACAGGTGTGTACCTTTCCAAATCATGTCCAATTAATTGAATTTACCACAGATGGACTCCCATTCAAGTTGTTGTAAAGGTTTTCCTCCTCTTCTTCTCAAGGATCGGACCAAGATGCGGCGTGGTAAGTGTCCATTCATTAATGTAAAAACATAAACTGAACACTCAATGAATACAAAACAATAAACGTGAACAAAACCGAAACAGTACCTTTGTGGCGAACAAACACAGACACGGAAACAATCACCCACAAAACAACAGTGAAACACAGGCTACCTAAGTATGATTCTCAATCAGAGACAACTAACGACACCTGCCTCTGATTGAGAACCATACTAGGCCGAACACAGAAAACCAACCTAGAAACACAAAACATAGAATGCCCACCCAACTCACGTCCTGACCAACTAAAACAAAGAAATAACACAAGAACTAGGGTCAGAACGTGACAATTGTAGAAACATCTCAAGGATGATCAGTGGAAACAGGATGCAACTGAGCTCAATTTCAAGTCTCTTTCATTTTGATGATTGTATGGTATTGTGTGTAAATCGATGAGAAAAACATTTCATTTAATACATTTTATAATAAGGCTGTAACATAACAAAATGTGGAAAAAGTCATGGGGTCTGAATACTTTCCGAATGCACATTTCATATGACTGGGAATAAAGATTTACTTATATAAACTTAACTCAGTAAAGTCTTTGAAATTGCTGCATGTCACATACATATAGAGAGGGGGAGGGGGGCTTCATCTCTTCCAGAGAAAGGGACAGAAAGTTAACTCTGTCACACATTTGAATACTGTCCATGAGAGAAGATTATCGGTTAATGTATTTATGGATACCTCTGTTCTTCAGAAGTAAGAGGAGTCATGGTTGAACTGTAAATGAGCCTGTTCTCAGCTCTCTTCTCAGTTTGGGACACGCTGTAATGTAAGTCTATTCAAGGAGGCAGCTAGCGAGAGGTAGGGAGCCGGGGACAGGGACAGAAAGGTAGCAGTGCAGAGAGAGGCATATTAGTGTTGTAGAGCCTGCAGGTGCACGGCGGGGTGTTGTATGGTGCTGTGGGTGGCGGTGTAACCTGGTGATCCCTGCTCATCACAGGCCATTAGAGCACTGCAGGTGAGGAACAGACAGAGAAAGGAGGGGCGCAGAGGGGTACAGGGGGGGTTGGAAGGGTACAGGGGGGTTGGAGGGTACCAACCTACCTCTGCCAGTGTAGAGGGCCACCATACGGCAGGCGTATGGTACGGTGGGGTGCTGTGTGGTGCTGTGGTTGTGTGGCTCATTGATCAAATCAAATTAAATTGTTTTGGTCACATACACATGGTTAGCAGATGTTATTGCGAGTGTTGCGAAATGCTTGTGCTTCTAGATCTGACTTTGCAGCAGTATCTAACAGGTAATATCTAACTATTCCACAACAAAACCTAATACACACAATCTAGTAAAGGAATGGGATAAGAATATATAAATATAAAATATATGGATAAGCAGTGACAGAGCAGCTAAGATGCAATAGATAGTGTGGGATACAATATACAGTACATATGAGATAAGTAACGCGAGATCTGTAAACATTCTTAAAGTGGCATTATTAAAGTGACTAGTGTTATAAGGTAGGCAGCCACTTCTCTGTGCTAGTGATGGCTGTTTAACAATCGGATGGCCTTGAGGTAGAAGCTCTATTTCAATCTCTCTGTCCCAGCATTGATGCATCTGTACTGACCTCACCTTCTGGATGATAAGCGGGGTGAACAGGCAGTGGTTCGGGTGGTTATTGTCCTTGAGGATCTTTTTTGCCTGCCTGTGACATCGGGTGTTGTAGGTGTCCTGGAGGGCAGGTAGTTTGACCCCGGTGATGCGTTGTGCAGACCGAACCACTCTCTGGAGAGCCCTGCGGTTGTGGGCGGTGCAGTTACCGTACCAGGCGGTGATACAGCCCGACAGGATTCTCTTGATTGTGCATCAATAAAAGTTAGTGAGGGTTTTAGGTGACAAACCACATTTTTTCAGCCTCCTGAGGTTGAAGAGGTGCTGTTGCGCCTTCTTCACCACACTGTCTGTGTGCGTGGAACATTTCAGTTTGTCGGTGATATGTACACTCAGGAACTTTCCACCTTCTCCACTTATGTGGCAGGGTCTACAGTCAATCACGGGTTACAAAAAGAAAACCAGCCCCGTCACGGACCAGGTTGTCTTGCTCCCAGACAGACTAAATAACTTTTTTGCTCACTTTGAGGACAATACAGTGCCACTGACACGGCCTGCTACCAAAACCTGCGGGCTCTCCTTCACTGCATCCGACGTGAGTAAAACATTTAAATGTATTAACCCTGCAGCCTTGCGATATGGTCCTTGACTAGTCTCTCAAAGCACTTCATGATGACAGAAGTGAGTGCTACGGGGCGATAGTCATGTAGTTCAGTTATCTTTGCCTTCTTAGGATCAGAAACAATGGTCACCATCTTGAAGCATGTGGGAACAGCAGACTCGGATAAGGATTGATTGAATATGTCCGTAAACACACCAGTCAGTTGGTCTGCGCAAATTAGCTTTGTTAAAATCCCCAGCTACAATAAATGCAGCGAAGTTCCTTGATGGCCGTCTTAGTATCTGCTTGTGGGGGGATATACACTGCTGTGACGATAACCGAGGAGAGTTCTATTGGGAGATAATATGGTCGGCGTTTGATTGTGAGGAATTCTAGGTCAGTTGAACAAAAGGTCTTGAGTTCCTGTATGTTGTTATAATTGCACCATGAGTCATTAACCATGAGACATACACCCCCGCCCTTCTTCTTACCTGGGGAGATGTTTATTCTTGTCGTCGCGATGCACTGAAAATCCCGTTGGCTGTATTGACTCCGACAGCATGGCCCAAGCTAGCCATGTTTCTGTGAAACAAAGTATGTTACAATCTCTGATATTTCTTTGGAAAGCAACTCTTGCCCTGATTTTGTCGACTTCGTTAACTAGGGACTGGACATTAGCGAGTAATATACTCAGAAGTGGTGGGTAGTAGTCTAGCCTCACTAGAAGACCGCTCCGGCACCCTCTCCTCAGGCGGTGTTGTTTTGGGTCGGCCTCTGGAATCAGTTTAAATGCCCTGGGAGGTGCAGACAAAGGTTCCGCTTTGGGAAAGTCGTATTCCTGGTTGTAGTGCTGGTTGTGCTGGTAAGTTGACGTATCTCTGATATCCAATAGTTCTACCCGGCTATATGTAATAACACTTAAGGTTTTCTGGGCTAACAATGTAACAAATAATACATTAAAAAAAAACTAAATTCTGGACAGTTTCCTAAGGACTAGAAGCGAAGCTGCCATCTTTGCTTATCACAGGCCATTAGAGAACTTGATGTACAGAATGGAGGATGCAGGAGGGTCCCAGTTAGAGGGATGCCCCCAAATCGTCCCCTACACAAGCTTTTTTTATTTAAATATTTTTAATCACACTGTTGGAGCACTGCAGGATTGGAGCGGAGGGTGAGAGAGGGGCTCAGGGTAGTACAGACGGGTGCAGGGAGCTGCCATTCCATCACTGCAGGTACGGAGCATGAAGTTCAGTGGGACAGTTAGAGGTTTGCAGGGAGGTTATCTACCTGTGTCTAGAGCTTTAAAGGGATATGTTACCCAAATTACAACATGACACATTGGTTTCTTTATCCTGTAAGCAGTCTATGGACAAAGTATGTCAGCAATTCTACAGCAATCCTACATGGTAAGAAAAACAATCTGTAATTTAGAAATTTTGGTGAACGATCCCTTTAATTCTTTCCTCTGAAACGTCCTCTACTGTATCTGATTGAATCACACCATTAGTGCCGGTGTGGGTTGGAGGTTGCAGGAGAGGTACAGAGGAGTGCAGGGAGCGTAGCTGGTACTAGTGTCGCCTAAAACGTCCCCTCCCGGTGGTGATTTAATCATCTCATTGGCGCTGCAGGTATGGGGTGCAGCATCGGGCTCAGAAGGGTTTCTTAAATGGGCATGGAGACGTGGGGAGGGATTGAAGGAGGGAGGGAGAGGAGTATCTTCTACCCAGCAGGTCTGACTGCTCCCAGGAGCACGCCTGCTGGGAGGGATTGAGGGAGGGAGGGAGGGAGGGAAAGGAGTATCTTCTACCCAGCAGGTCTGACTGCTCACAGGAGCACACCTGCTGGGAGGGAATGAGGGAGGGAGGGAGAGGAGTATCTTCTACCCAGCAGGTCTGACTGCTCCCAGGAGCACGCCTGCTGGGAGGGATTGAGGGAGGGAGGGAGGGAGGGAAAGGAGTATCTTCTACCCAGCAGGTCTGACTGCTCACAGGAGCACACCTGCTGGGAGGGAATGAGGGAGGGAGGGAGAGGAGTATCTGCTACCCAGCAGGTCTGACTGCTCCCAGGAGCACGCCTGCTGGGAGGGATTGAGGGAGAGGAGTATCTTCTACCCAGCAGGTCTGACTGCACCCAGAGTCTTGTCTTTTCTTACTACAGTAGCTCTGACTTTGCTGATAGCATTTACTTTATTGAGGGAAAATGTACTTACAATGACTGTGATATGTGGTTTTCTCACCAAGCTATCTTAAGATGACCTGGAAGTGGCCCTGGATAAGTGTCAGTTGAATGACTGTAAATGTAAGTGCCTGTGTCCCAGCCCTGCAGCCGTAACGACCAGATCACTAGCTACCTGCCATCAGACATTTTCAATAGTAGAGACAGTAAATTCTGATTCTGAGCAAATATTTTCATTGAGTCTCAGAGTAGGATAGCTGATCTAGGATCAGTTTTTCGTTTTTAGGTACAAGTAGTAAGACTAGGAGGACCTGGGCGCCCGTATCGACAATGTGCTTATTCATTATGCTCTAAACTGATCCTAGATCAGATTTCATACTCTGAGACGGTGAGAATATGGTCCCTGGTGACTGTCTGTCTGTTACAATGTATATAAAAGGTTAAATGAAGGTGAAATAAAAAATAATAATAAAATATATATATATATATCTTTCAGCCTTAATGAAAACTAAATGTGACACTGCTGATAAAAAGCTTTTTCTGAAATGTCCCAGTGGGGGCCTGGTGATCGACTGTTTGAGACAGGCTGTCACACAGCCAGCATGGCTGGTATAGTTTTATTACAGCTAAACTAACCCTGTAGGGAATTCCTCAACATTATTCACAGTTCTGGATATGTAGCATTACATATGTATTCAGTCATATTCCTAGTTCTGAATATGTAGTGTACAATATATTCAGTCATATTCGCAGTTCTGAATATCTATCACTATATCCTGTGTATTCAGTCATATGTACAGTCTGTACACGTTGCTGAGGGACATTCCTGGATTGTTAATAAACCATACGGACTGCGTACCAAATTGCAGCCCATTCCGATTCACTTCTGTGGTGGGGAGAGGAAGCCCTGTGACCGGCAGTGGGAGAAGATGGAGCGAGACGATTCACCTATGTGGTGGTGAGAGGAAGCCCTGTGGCTGGCAGTGGGAGAAGATGGAGCGACACGATTCACCTATGTGGTGGTGAGAGGCAGTGGGAGAAGATGGAGCGACACGATTCACCTATGTGGTGGTGAGAGGAAGCCCTGTGGCAGGCAGTGGGAGAAGATGGAGCGACACGATTCACCTATGTGGTGGTGAGAGGAAGCCCTGTGGCCGGCAGTGGGAGAAGATGGAGCGAGACGATTCACCTATGTGGTGGTGAGAGGAAGCCCTGTGGCCGGCAGTGGGAGAAGATGGAGCGACACGATTCACCTATGTGGTGGTGAGAGGAAGCCCTGTGGCCGGCAGTGGGAGAAGATGGAGCGAGACGATTCACCTATGTGGTGGGGAGAGGAAGCCCTGTGGCTGACAGTGGGAGAAGATGGAGCGACACGATTCACCTATGTGGTGGTGAGAGGAAGCCCTGTGGCCGGCAGTGGGAGAAGATGGAGCGAGACGATTCACCTATGTGGTGGTGAGAGGAAGCCCTGTGGCCGGCAGTGGGAGAAGATGGAGCGACACGATTCACCTATGTGGTGGTGAGAGGAAGCCCTGTGGCCGGCAGTGGGAGAAGATGGAGCGAGACGGAAGTGGGCCGACATTCTTCACAATTTTGTCATCAATGAAACACTTGATCTCAATCAAATGTTAACTGACTCGGGGCAGAGGACTTTATGTAGTGGTGTAGTAGTCTCTACTACTACACTACTACTACTACACTACTACTACTGGTGTAGTAGTCTCTTTCTCTCTGTTCTAATCACACTGGAGACTGGTGTAGTAGTCTCTCTCTCTCTGTTCTAATCACACTGGAGACTAGTGGTCACTTTCTCTCTGTTCTAATCACACTGGAGACTGGTGTAGTGGTCTCTCTCTCTCTGTTCTAATCGCACTGGAGACTGGTGTAGTGGTCTCTCTCTCTCTGTTCTAATCACACTGGAGACTGGTGTAGTGGTCTCTCTCTGTTCTATTCACACTGGAGACTGGTGTAGTGGTCTCTCTCTGTTCTATTCACACTGGAGACTGGTGTAGTGGTCTCTCTCTGTTCTTTTCACACTGGAGACTGGTGTAGTGGTCTCTCTCTGTTCTATTCACACTGGAGACTGGTGTAGTGGTCTCTCTCTGTTCTATTCACACTGGAGACTGGTGTAGTGGTCTCTCTCTGTTCTATTCACACTGGAGACTGGTGTAGTGGTCTCTCTCTGTTCTTTTCACACTGGAGACTGGTGTAGTGGTCTCTCTCTGTTCTATTCACACTGGAGACTGGTGTAGTGGTCTCTCTCTGTTCTTTTCACACTGGAGACTGGTGTAGTAGTCTCTTTCTCTCTGTTCTAATCACACTGGAGACTGGTGTAGTGGTCTCTCTCTGTTCTATTCACACTGGAGACTGGTGTAGTGGTCTCTCTCTGTTCTATTCACACTGGAGACTGGTGCAGTGGTCTCTCTCTGTTCTAATCACACTGGAGACTGGTGTAGTGGTCTCTCTGTTCTAATCACACTGGAGACTGGTGCAGTGGTCTCTCTCTGTTCTATTCACACTGGAGACTGGTGTAGTGGTCTCTCTCTCTGTTCTATTCACACTGGAGACTCCTGGCTTCTCTTCTCTATACAGTAACGAGTGAGACTGTGAGCTGGAGTGGTTCATATTGTCTTACTTTAATGGGTTTGTATAGGGAGGATATGATGGTCCAACTGATCAGACTTCCTCTCCTCTCATCTTCTCTTCCTCTCCTCCTCTCTTCTCATCCTCTCTTCCTCTCCTCCTCACTTCCTCTCTTCCTCACTTCCTCTCTTCTTCTCCTCCTCACTTCCTCTCTTCCTCTCCTCCTCACTTCCTCTCCTCCTCACTTCCTCTCTTCCTCTCCCCCACACTTCCTCTCCTCCTCTCTTCCTCTCCTCCTCACTTCCTCTCCTCCTCTCTTCCTCTCCACCTCTCTTCCTCTCCTCCTCACTTCCTCTCCTCCGCACTTCCTCTCCTCCTCACTTCCTCTCTTCCTTTCCTCCTCTCCACCTCTCTTCCTCTCCTCCTCTCTTCTTCTCCTCCTCTCCTCCTCTCTTCCTCTCCTCCTCTCTTCTTCTCCTCCTCTCTTCCTCACTTCCTCTTCTTCTCCTAACTTCCTCTCCTCCCCACTTCCTCTCCTCCTCACTTCCTCTCTTCCTCTCCTCCTCACTTCCTCTCTTCCTCACTTCCTCTCTCCCTCACTTCCTCTCCTCCTCACTTCCTCTCCTCCTCTCTTCCTCTCCTCCTCACTTCCTCTCCTCCTCACTTCCTATCTTCCTCTCCTCCTCACTTCCTCTCCTCCTCACCTCCTCTCCTCCTCACTTCCTCTCCTCCTCTCTTCCTCTCCACCTCTCTTCCTCTCCTCCTCACTTCCTCTCCTCCGCACTTCCTCTCCTCCTCACTTCCCCTCGTCCTCTCTTCCTCTCCTCCTCTCCACCTCTCTTCCTCTCCTCCTCTCTTCCTCTCCTCCTCTCCTCCTCTCTTCCTCTCCTCCTCTCTTCTTCTCCTCCTCTCTTCCTCACTTCCTCTCTTCTTCTCCTAACTTTCTCTCCTCACCACTTCCTCTCTTCCTCTCCTCCTCTCTTCCTCTCCTCCTCTCTTCCTCTCTTCCTCTCCTCCTAACTTCCTCTCCTCCTAACTTCCTCTCCTCCTCACTTCCACTCCTCCTCAATTCCTCTCTTCCTCTCTTCCTCTCCTCCTCTCCACCTCTCTCCCTCTCGTCCTCTCTTCTTCTCCTCCTCTCCTCCTCTCTTCCTCTCCTCCTCTCTTCTTCTCCTCCTCTCTTCCTCTCTTCCTCTCTTCTTCTCCTAACTTCCTCTCCTCCCCACTTCCTCTCCTCCTTTCCTCCTCACTTCCTCTCCTCCCAACTTCCTCTCCTCCTCTCCTCCTCTCTTCCTCTCCTCGTCTCTTCTTCTCCTCCTCTCTTCCTCACTTCCTCTCTTCTTCTCCTAACTTCCTCTCCTCCCCACTTCCTCTCCTCCTCTCCTCCTCTCTTCCTCTCCTCCTCTCTTCCTCTCTTCCTCTCCTCCTCACTTCCTCTCCTCCTCACTTCCTCTCTTCCTCTCCACCTCTTTTCCTCTCTTTCTCTCCTCCTCTTCTCTTCTCCAACTCTCTTCCTCTCCTCCTCTCCTCCTCTCCACCTCTCTTCCTCTCCTCCTCACTTTATCTCCACCTCTCCTCCTCACTTCCTCTCCTCCTCTCCACCTCTCTTCCTCTCTTCCTCTCTTCCTCTCCTCCTCTCTTCCTCACACATTGAATATAGACATGGCTGGAGTGACTGTGGATTATACATTGTCTTGCCTGGATGGCTTTGAATAGGGAGCATACTGTATGTTCAGAGTCATGGATGAAGTGTAGCCATGCTTTAATAGAATCTATAAGGACTCATCACACAACATGTAGTCTCTTGTGACAGAGAAATGAGTAGCTGGCCAGCGTACACTCAAAATATGTTTTTTGTTGATGAGATTTCATGCCATTCTATCAATGCGGTGTGGCGGATTGGTTTTAAGCAAGACAGGTATTTGAGCAAGTCAAAGGTGATAGCATACTGTTGTATTGCCAGCTGGCAGAGCCATCTAGGGAATCAGGGAATCAAAGCATTGACAGCCTCCTCATGGATTTGAAAGGAATTGACCAGGGTGGAATACACGGTGGAAACTCTATCCAGCCCATGCCTACGCCAGCCAACTGAGGGGGAATGAACAAGTGGACACTTCAGGGAGCAGGGTAGATCATTGTTAGGCAGCCCAGGTCTACAGAATCTCAGTTGGACTTCACATTATGGATGAAGGGGGATGGATGAACAGGATTAGGTGACTAACCATTCACACTGCATCACTGACAGCATTTCTCAAAAGGGACAGAACACAAGCGCTTGAATTATAATGTTGCTCCTCTGTTGAGAGTTCAGCATTAGGTATGTTGCTCCTCTGTTGAGAGTTCCGCATTAGAATGTTGCTCTTCTGTTGAGAGTTCAGCATTAGAATGTTGCTCCTCTGTTGAGAGTTCAGCATTAGAATGCTACTCCTCTATTGAGAGTTCAGCATTAGAATGTTGCTCCTCTGTTGAGTGTTCCGCATTAGAATGTTGCTCCTCTGTTGAGAGTTCAGCATTAGAATGTTGCTCCTCTGTTGAGAGTTCAGCATTAGAATGTTGCTCCTCTGTTGAGAGTTCAGCATTAGAATGTTGCTCCTCTGTTGAGAGTTCAGCATTAGATTGTTGCTCCTCTGTTGAGAGTTCAGCATTAGAATGTTGCTCCTCTGTTGATAGTTCAGCATTAGAATGCTGCTCCTCTGTTGAGAGTTCAGCATTAGAATGTTGCTCCTCTGTTGAGAGTTCAGCATTAGAATGTTGCTCCTCTGTTGAGAGTTCAGTATTAGAATGTTGCTGCTCTGTTGAGAGTTCAGCATTAGAATGTTGCTCCTCTGTTGAGAGTTCAGCATTAGAATGTTGCTCCTCTGTTGAGAGTTCAGCATTAGAATGTTGCTCCTCTGTTGAGAGTTCAGCATTAGAATGTTGCTCCTCTGTTGAGAGTTCAGCATTAGAATGTTGCTCCTCTGTTGAGAGTTCAGCATTAGAATGTTGCTCCTCTGTTGAGAGTTCAGCATTAGAATGTTGCTCCTCTGTTGAGAGTTCAGCATTAGAATGTTGCTCCTCTGTTGAGAGTTCAGCATTAGAATGTTGCTCCTCTGTTGAGAGTTCAGCATTAGAATGTTGCTCCTCTGTTGAGAGTTAAGCATTAAAATGTTGCTCCTCTGTTGAGAGTTAAGCATACTGACATACTGAGTAGTTTTTGTCTCACCATACTCATTGTTGTGTTTTATCTCCTCACTTTCATTGTGAATGAACCTTAAATGAATGTCTCTCTCTCCCTTCACAGGAAGTTATTGGGAATATGTTTCTCAGTTGTAAATATCTAGCTCGATGAATGTGTTCCTCACTCTTCACAAGTGTTTCTCAACTCATGCTGGGGTGCCTGGCCTATCCACAGGTGATACCTGGCCTATCTACAGGGGGTGCCTGGCCTATCCACAAGGGGTACCTGGCCTATCTACAGGGGTTACCTGGCCTATCTACAGAGGGTACCTGGCCTATCTACAGGGGGTACCTGGCCTATCTACAAGGGGTACCTGGCCTATCCACAGGGGGTACCTGGCCTATCTACAGGGGGTACCTGGCCTATCCACAGGGGGTACCTGGCCTATCCACAGGGGGTACCTGGCCTATCTACAGGGGGTACCTGGCCTATCCACAGGGGGTACCTGGCCTATCCCCAGGTGATACCTGGCCTATCCACAGGGGTACCTGGCCTATCTACAGGGGGTACCTGGCCTATCTACAGGGGGTACCTGGCCTATCTACAGGGGGTACCTGGCCTATCCACAGGGGGTACCTGGCCTATCTACAGGGGGTACCTGGCCTATCTACAGGGGGTACCTGGCCTATCTACAGGGGGTACCTGGCCTATCCACAGGGGGTACCTGGCCTATCTACAGGGGGTACCTGGCCTATCCACAGGGGGTACCTGGCCTATCTACAGGGGGTACCTGGCCTATCTACAGGGGGTACCTGGCCTATCCACAGGGGGTACCTGGCCTATCTACAGGGGGTACCTGGCCTATCCACAGGGGGTACCTGTTCTATCTACAGGGGGTACCTGGCCTATCCACAGGGGGTACCTGGCCTATCTACAGGGGGTACCTTGCCTATCTACAGGGGGTACCTGGCCTATCTACAGGGGGTACCTGGGAAGATTAGTTAATCTGACTGCAGTTGTTGTATTTTTCCACCACCACCAGCCGTGTGTGTGTGTGTGTGTGTGTGTGTGTGTGTCTCTGTGTGTGTGTGTGTGTGTGTGTAGGTGTGTGTGTGTGTATGTTTGTAGGTGTGTGTGTAGGTGTGTGACCTAATTCTGTCTGCTGTATCAGTGTGAGGTCAGTAGCATCTGTTCATTGTTAGAGTTTTCAGTGTTGCTTTCCACAGTTCACTAGAGACACAGGGTTGTTTCCCAAATGCTACTCTATTCCTTTTATAGTGCACTACTTTTGACCAGGGCCCAGAGGGGGAATAGTGAGCCAATTGGGACATAGCCGGTGACATGGTCTGATAGCCGGTCACTCACAATGCGGGAATGTTACGGTTAATTTGTGTCAGGGCATTAACAATTACAAGGCAATAACACATACAGTACACACACTCAGGGCAATAACACACACAGTACACACACTCAGGGCAATAACACATACAGTACACACACTCAGGGCAATAACACACACAGTACACACACTCAGGGCAATAACACATACAGTACACACACTCAGGGAAATAACACACACAGTACACACACTCAGGGCAATAACACATACGGTACACACACTCAGGGCAATAACACATACAGTACACACACTCAGGGCAATAACACATACAGTACACACACTCAGGGCAATAACACACACAGTACACACACTCAGGGCAATAACACATACAGTACACACACTCAGGGCAATAACACATACAGTACACACACTCAGGTGAATAACACATACAGTACACACACTCAGGGCAATAACACATACAGTACACACACTCAGGGCAATAACACATACGGTACACACACTCAGGGCAATAACACATACAGTACACACACTCAGGGCAATAACACACACAGAAAGTATTCATGCCCCTTGAATTATTCCACATTTTGTTTGTTACAGCCTGAATTCAAAATTAGGTAAATGTATTTATTATCTCACCCATCTACACACAATACCCCATAATGACAAAGTCAAAACATATTTTTAGACATGTTTTAAAATGTATTGAAACTGATATACAGAAATATCAAATTTGCATAACTTTTCACACCCCTGAGTCAATACTTTGTAGAAGCACCTTTGGCAGCAATTACAGCTTTGAGTCGTCTTGGGTATGTCTGCATCAGTTTTGAGTCATCTTGGGTATGTCTGTATTAGCTTTGAGTCGTCTGGGGTATGTCTGTATCCGTTTTGAGTCATCTTGGGTATGTCTGTATCAGCTTTGAGTGATCTTGGGTATGTCTGTATCAGTTTTGAGTCATCTTGGGTGTGTCTGTATTAGCTTTGAGTCGTCTGGGGTGTATGTCTGTATCCGTTTTGAGTCATCTTGGGTATGTCTGTATCAGCTTTGAGTGATCTTGGGTATGTCTGTATCAGTTTTGAGTCATCTTGGGTATGTCTGTATCAGCTTTGAGTCATCTTGGGTATGTCTGTATCAGCTTTGCACAGCTTTGGGGATTTTCTCATATTCTTCATGGCAGCTTTTAAGTATGATGGGCATCGGTGGTGAACAGAAATCTTCAAATCTTTCCACATATTTGCATTGGGATTGAAGTTTGGTGCACTACTTTGGCTGGGCTACTCAAGGACTTTCAAATTCTTGTTCTGGCTTTACGCTTGGGGTCATTGTCCTGTTGGAAAGTAAATCTTCGCCCTAGTCTAAGGTCGTTTGCAATCTGAAGAAGATTCTCATCAAGGATGCCCGGTTGCTCAGTTTGTTCAGAAGGCCAGCTCTGGGCAGAGTCTGGATAGTTCCATATTTTTCCATTTCCCAACAATGATGGAGACCACTGTGCTCTTGAAAACGTTCTATATTCTAGAAATTGTTTCATACCCTTCCCCAGATATGTTTTTACCCTTCCCCAGATATATGCCTCATCACAATTCTGTCTCTGAGATCTATTGACAGTTCCTTGGACTTCAGGGTATAGGTTCTGCTCTGACATGCCCTGTCAACTGTGGGACTTTATATAGACAGGTGTGTTTACTTTTTAAATCGTGTCCAAACAACTGAATTGGCCACAGGTGGATTAGAATCAAGGCCTGGACTTTAGTCCTGCTTGGAATGGAGAGGGTATTACATGAATCAAGGCCTGGACTTTACTCCTGTTTGGAATGGAGAGGGTATTACATGAATCAAGGCCTGGACTTTAGTCCTGCTTGGAATGGAGAGGGTATTACATGAATCAAGGCCTGGACTTTAGTCCTGCTTGGAATGGAGAGGGTATTACATGAATCAAGGCCTGGACTTTACTCCTGTTTGGAATGGAGAGGGTATTACATGGGTCAAGGCCTGGACTTTAGTCCTGCTTGGAATGGAGAGGGTATTACATGAATCAAGGCCTGGACTTTACTCCTGTTTGGAATGGAGAGGATATTACATGGGTCAAGGCCTGGACTTTACTCCTGTTTGGAATGGAGAGGATATTACATGAATCTAGGCCTGGCCTTTAGTCCTGTTTGGAATGGAGAGGGTATTACATGAATCAAGGCCTGGACTTTACTCCTGCTTGGAATGGAGAGGATATTACATGAATCAAGGCCTGGACTTTACTCCTGCTTGGAATGGAGAGGATATTACATGGGTCAAGTGTTCTAAGAAGAAAGCAGTACATTTCTCTCAGTGACCACAAACATCAGTGACACCGCTTCCTATCCTCCCATCTGTTAACATGGAAACAATATAGGGTCACATGTACAGTTGAAGTCGGACGTTTACATACACCTTAGCCAGTTTACATTTAAATTCAGTTTTTCACAATTCCTGACATTTAATCCTTGTTTAAAAGTTCCCTGTCTTAGGTCAGTTAGGATCTCCACTTAATTTTAAGAATGTGAAATGTCCGAATAATAGTAGAGAATTATTTACTTTCATCAAATTCCCATACACTCAACTAGTATTTGGCAGCATTGCCTTTACATTGTTTTACTTGGGTGAAACGTTATGGGTAGCCTTCCACAAGCTTCACACGGTAAGTTGGGTGAATTTTGTCAATTTCCTCCTGACGGAGCTGGTGTAACTGAATCAGGTCTGTAGGTCTCCTTGCTCGCATACACTTTTTCAGTTCTGCTCACATATTTTCTATAGGATTGAGGTCAGGGCTTTGTGATGGCCACTCCAATACCTTGACTTTGTTGTCCTTAGCCTTTTTGCCACAACTTTGGAAGTATGCTTGGGGTCATTGTCCATTTGGCATTTGACCAAGCTTTGACTTCCTGACTGATGTCTTGAGATGTTGCTTCAATATATCCACATAATTTTTCTTCCTAATGAAGTCATCTATTTTGTGAAGTGCACCAGTCCCTCCTTTAGCAAAGCACCCCCACAACACGATGCTGCCACCGCCATGCTTCACGGTTGGGATGGTGTTCTTCGGCTTGCAAGCATCCCCCTTTTTCCTCCAAACATAACGATGGCCATTATGGCCAAACAGTTCTATTTTTGTTTCATCAGACCAGATGACATTTCTCAAAAAAGTATGATCTTTGTCCCCATGTGCAGTTGCAAACCGTAGTCTGGCTTTTTTTATGCTGGTTTTAGAGCAGTGGCTTCTTCCTTGCTGAGCGGCCTTTCAGGTAATGTTGATATAGGAGTCATTTGGCTGTGGCTACAGATTCTATTGTACCTGTTTCCTCCAGCATCTTCACAAGGTCCTTTGCTGTTGTTCTGGGATTGATTTGCACTTTTTGCACCAATGTACGTTCATCTCTAGGAGACAGAAAGCATCCCCTTCCTTGGCGGTATGACGGCTGCGTGATCCCATGGTGTTTATACTTGCGTACTATTGTTTGTACAGATGAACGTGGTACCTTCATGCATTTGGAAATTGCTCCCAAGTATGAACCAGACTTGTGGAGGTCTACAATTGTTTTTCTAAAGTTATAGCTGATTTCTTTTGATATTCCCATGATGTCAAGCAAAGAGGCACTGAGTTTGAAGATAGGCCTTGAAATACATCCACAGGTACACCTCCAATTGACTCAAATTATGTCAATTGGCCTATTAGAAGCTTCTAAAGCCATGACATAATTTTCTGGAATTTTCCAAGCTGTTTAATGGCACAAGTCAACTTAGTGTATGTTAGCTTCTGACCAACTGGAATTGTGACACAGTGAATTATAAGTGAATTAATCTGTATGTATACAATTTTTGGAAAAATTACTTGTGTCATGCACAAAGTAGATGTCCTAACCAACTTGCCAAAACTATAATTTGTTAACAAAACATTTGTGGAGTGGTTGAAAAATGGGTTTTAATGACTCAAACCTAAGTGTATTTAAACTTCCGACTTCAGCTGTAGCCCTGGTTCAGAGACAGGGAGGGGAAACAACTTTCATAGGCTGTATTTCGGTTGAAAGGTTTGATAGGCTGTCTTTTGGAGAGGGCGTAAACCTACTTCGGTACTATCTAGCTCTTTTTTAAAGGTTTGATAGGCTTTCTGAACAGGGGAGGAACCTACTTCGCTATAGGCTATCTATCTTTTATATAAAACTTTTGATAAGCTAGTGGAGCTGGGTGGCCTACTTATCTGCTGTATTCTGTCATCTGTTGTTTGAAATTAGCTGACAAGAGCACTGTCTCTCTTCCGCTCAGGAAGGGAAGTGACTCTTTCTCATCTGACGCCATCCCCTGATTGGATAATCTCCTCATTTTGTAACCTAATCAATGCGAAGCGTCTGGCAGCAGATTCTGTCTTATTAGTGACGGGATGGAAGCCCTTATCATATTAAGACTCTTTGCATATTCACATTGTGAAATGATGATTGCTTTTCTAGCACATTTAACCCTCAGGATACAAATCTCTCTCTTTTTTTTCTCATCTCTATCTCTCACGGTCTGTCTCTCTCTCTCTGTATATTTCTCTCTCTCTCAAACTGTCTGCCTATTTCTCTCTCTCTTTCTCTCTCTCTCTCTCTCAAACTGTCTGCCTATTTCTCTCTCTCTCTTTCTCTCTCTCTCTCTCAAACTGTCTGTCTATTTCTCTCTCTCTCTCTTCCCCTCTCTCTCTCTCTCTCTCTCTCTCTCTCTCTCTCTCTCTCTCTCTCTCTCTCTCAGAGGTCTGTCTCTCCTTCTGTCACTCTCTTCTTTCAATTCAATTTAATTCAATTCAATTCAAGGGGCTTTATTGGCATGGGAAACATGTGTTAACATTGCCAAAGCAGGTGAGGTAGATAATATACAAAAGTGAAATAAACAATAAAAATTAACAGTAAACATTACACATACAGAAGTTTCAAAACAATAAAGACATTACAAATGTCATATTATATATATATACAGTGTTGTAACAATGTACAAATGGTTAAAGTACACAAGGGAAAATAAATAAGAATAAATATGGGTTGTATTTACAATGATGTTTGTTCTTCACTGGTTGCCCTTTTCTTGTGGCAACAGGTCACACATCTTGCTGCTGTGATGGCACACTGTGGAATTTCCTCCAGTAGATATGGGAGTTTATCAAAATTGGGTTTGTTTTCGAATTCTTTGTGGATCTGTGTAATCTGAGGGAAATATGTGTCTCTAATATGGTTATACTTTGGGCAGGAGGTTAGGAAGTGCAGCTCTCTATCTCTCTTTATCTCTCTCTCGCTCTCTCTCTCTTTATATCTCTGGCTCTATCTCTCTTTATATCTCTGTCTCTATCTCTCTATATCTCTCTACATCTCTCTTTATCTCTCTCTCTCTCTCTCTCTCTTTATCTCTCTCTCTCTCTTTATCTCTCTCTCTCACACACTCTCTTTATCTCTCTCTCTCTCTTGCTATCTCTCTCTTTATCTCTCTCTCTCTCTTTATCTCTCCCTTTATCTCTCTCTTTATCTGTCTCTCTCTCTCCCTCTCTCTCTTTATCTCTCTCTTTATCTGTCTCTCTCTTTATCTCTCTCTCTATATATATATATATATATATATCTTTCTCTCTCTCTTTATATCCCTCTCCCTCTCC
Source organism: Oncorhynchus mykiss (assembly GCF_057628025.1). Taxonomy (NCBI): domain Eukaryota; kingdom Metazoa; phylum Chordata; class Actinopteri; order Salmoniformes; family Salmonidae; genus Oncorhynchus; species Oncorhynchus mykiss. The sequence continues at coordinate 77,520,323 of NC_143028.1, forward strand.
CTCTCTCTCTTCGTCTCTCTCTCTGTCTCTCTGTCTCTCTGTCTCTCTGTCTCTCTCTCTCTCTCTCTCTGTTTCCGGTGTCTTTTTCTCACCCCCTCACACCCTCTCCTTCTCCATATGCTAGTTCCAGTTGGCTACAGGAGCGTTAGTGTACCTCCTACTCTGTATCTTACCCCCTTTCACACTTCAATTATTCACTGTGTTCTTAATCTAAGCCTCTAAATAGTTAATCAGTCGCTGAGCTGAGAGAGCTGAGGGCTGAAGTTCCTGGGTACAGGACACATACACACTGCTCAGCTCCTCTTGGCCCAGTGTGCTTCTCCCCTCCTCTCCTCTCCGCTCCTCTCCTCCACTCCCCTTCCTTCCCAGGAGCTGGGGGTGAGGCTGGTGAGGGAAGGTTAGAGGGGAGAGAGGGATGGAGAGAGTGAGAGTAAAAGAGAAAGCGAGAGAGATTGAGAGACAGAGTCACTGAGAGAAAAAGACAGAGAGAGAGAGAGGCTGGGAAACTGTCTCCAGCTCTGAGACATCAGACGAACAGTCAAACCAAATGGTTTTGAGCCAGCAATGTTTTTCCCCTCTTCAATACTCCATATTACAATACTATATACAATACTATATATATGACTATATACAATACTATATATATGACTATATACAATACTATATATATATTACTATATACAATACTATATATATTACTATATACAATACTATATATATTACTATATACAATGCTATATATATTACTATATACAATACTATATATATTACTATATACAATACTATATATATTACTATATTCAATACTATATATATTACGTAACGAAACCAGTTGAGAATTAAATTCTCTAAATAGTCAGCAGATGGCGCCGGGATCTGCTCGCTAGTTTTCTTGCTGGAAGGATGGCTCGATATTTAGCATTCTCCCGTAAGGAATCTTTAAGAAGAAATGACACTAAGTTGTCAACAAGTGACACTCGAATGACAAAGGAAGAGATGACGTATCATCAGTGCCCATTTGAATATCCGAGAAAGGTGTTGTTGACGTAATTCAAAACTACATTTCCCACAAGGCTCGAGCCAGACTGCATGTTTGGGTATGGATGTGGGTACGAGCCACAGCAGCCAGTCATAATGGGTTCAGATTTTTTTGCGCCCCTCCCCCCACGTCAAAGTTGCCCATCCCTGGTCTAAATCAAAGCGAGAAAGCAGTATGTCCTCAATGGAATTCTATCCATTCTATGTTCAGGGCTGTGACTTCATTCTCATCTAGCTAGCTAGATATCTTGCTACATAATGCATATTCCCTGACAGAATTGACGCTCAATATATTATATTTTTTTAATATTCGCATTTGAAATCAAGACAGAATGCTTTAACATTTTATAGTTCTGTTAGCTTAAGTTGTAGTTATCAAGCAAGCTAACATTTAGTTTGCAAGCTCCAGAGTTAAACGTTCTGCCCGAGAGGCCAACAATTAAAGCCATAATGTTATGGACGGATCGAAATTTACAGAATGGTTATCTGGAAGAAAATGGGGGAGGGTCATGTTTTTTCAATTTCAGTCAAGGGGAGGGTTCATTTTAAAATCAAATCTAATCCAGGGGAAGGTCATGTAATTTGTAATTTATTACATTTCAATATTTTTCTGTGTTTTAGAATTAGTTGCTTATTAGGCTATATATGGATGTGTCCCCGATGCCACCCCTCATCTCTGAATCTCTGCTGGGCGCACAATACCAATAGCCTATAGGCTATTTTGTGTAGTCTCAATCAAATTATCCATAGCCCATAGGCTCTGACTTAGAATACTTGGACAACTACAAATACCTGGGGGTCTGGTTAGACTGTAAACTCTCCTTCCAGACTCACATTAAGCATCTACAATCCAAAATTAAATCTAGAATTGGCTTTCTATATCGCAACAAAGCATCCTTCACTCCTGCTGCCAAACATACCCTCGTAAAACTGACCATCCTACCAATCCTCGACTTCGGCGATATCATCTATAAAATAGCCTCCAACACTCTACTCAACAAACTGGATGCAGTCTATCACAGTGCCATCCGTTTTGTCACCAAAGCCCCATACACTACCCACCATTGCGACCTGTACGCTCTCATTGGTTTGCTCTCGCTTCATACTCGTCGCCAAACCCAATGGCTACAGGTTATCTACAAGTCTCTGCTAGGTAAAGCCCCTCCCTATCTTAGCTCGCTGGTCACCATAGCAGCACCGACTCGTAGCACACGCTCCAGCAGGTATATATCAATGGTCACCCCCAAAGCCAATTCCTCCTTTGGTCGCCTTTCCTTCCAGTTCTTTGCTGCCACTGACTGGAACAAACTGCAAAAATCACTGAAGCTGGAGATTCCCATCTCCCTCACTAGCTTTAAGAACCATCTGTCAGAGCAGCTTACAGATCACTGCATCTGTTCATAGCCCGTCTGTAGACAGCCCATCTATCTACCTCATCCCCATACTGTGTTTATTTATTTAGCTTTTTTTTTATTTTTTATTTAGCTTTTGCACCACAGTATCTCTACTTGCACATCCATCTTTTGCACATCTACCATTCCAGTGTTTAATTGCCATATTGTAATTACTTTGCCACCATGGCCTGTTTATTGCCTTAACTCCTTTATTTGACCTTATTTTCACTCACTGTATATAGACTTTTTAAAAAAAATTTCTTACTGTATTATTGACTGTATGTTTTGTTCATTCCATGTGTAACTCTGTGTTGTTGTATGTGTCGAACTGCTGTGCTTTATCTTGCCCAGGTCGCAGTTGCAAATGAGAACTGCCAGTTGGTCAGCGCATGCTCGGAGTACACATCCTGGTAATCTGTCTTGCACCGCGGCCTTGTGAATGTTGATGTGTTTAAAGTTCTTACTCACATCGGCTGGGAAGAGTGTGATCACACAGTCTTCCGGAACAGCTTGTGTTCTCATGCATGTTTCAGTGTTATTTGCCTCAATGCGAGCATAGAAGTCGTTTAGATCGTCCGGTAGGCTCGTGTCACTGGGCAGCTCTCAACTGTGCTTCCGTTTGTAGTCTTTAATGGTTTGCAAGCCCTGCCACATCCGACGAGCGTCAGAGACGGTGAAGTACGATTCGATCTTCGTCCTGTATTGATGCTTTGCCTGTTTGATGGTTCTTCGGAGGGCATAGCGAGATTTCTTATAAGCTTCCGGATTAGAGTCCCGCTCCTTGAAAGTGGCAGCTCTAGCCTTTAGCTCAGTGCGGATGTTGTCTGTAATACATCCCTTCTGATTGATACACTTTTTGATGAAGCCAATGACTGATGTTGTGCACTGTTCAATGCCATCGTAGGGATCCCGGAACATATTCCAGTCTGTGCTAGCAAAACAGTCCTGTAGATTAGCATCTGCTTCATTTGACCACTTTTTTTTATTGATCTAGTCACTGGTGCTTCCTGCTTTAATTGTTGCTTGTCAGCAGGAATCAGGAGGATAGAATTATGGCCAGATTTGCTCAATGAAGGGCGAGGGATAGCACCGTGTGTGGAGAAAAGTTGGTCCAGATTTTTTTCCCCTCTGGTTGCACATTTAACATGCTGATAGAAATTTGGGAAAATGGATTTAGGTTTCCCTGCATTAAAGTCTCAGGCTACTAGGATTGCCGCCTCTGGGTGAGCATTTTCTTGTTTGCTTATGGCGGAATACAGCTCATTCAATGCTATCTTAGTGCCAGCCTCAGTCTGTGGTGTTATGTAAACAGCTACGAAAAATACAGATGAAAACTCTAGATAGATAGATAGACAGACGGATGGACGGACGGAACAGACAGACAGACAGACAGACAGACATAGTCTGGTCTACAGCTTATCATGAGATACTCTACCTCAGACAAGCAATAGCTCGAGACTTCCTTAGATATCGGCACTAGCTGTTATTTACAAAAATACATAGTCTGCCTCCCCTTGTCTTACCAGACGCCACTGTTCTATCCTGCCGTACAGCGAAGTATAGCAGTATACAGCAGTATAACCAGCCAGCTGTATGTTGATATTGTGGTTGTTCAGCCACGACTCCGTGAAGCATAAGATGTTACAGTTTTCAATGTCCCGTTGGTGGTTTAATCTTCCGCGTAGGTCATCTTTTTTATTCTCAAAGACTGCATGTTAGCTAGCGGAATGGAATGAAGTGGTTAATTATAACCAGCCAGGTGAATGTTGATATTGTCGTTGTTCAGGTTAATTAGATCGCCAACAAAATCTCAGAATGCAACATACCTTCTGGACCCTTTTTCTCCACCTCCTCTTCAAGCGTATCACGGGGGTCTGGGCCTGTTTCCGTGAAAGCAGTACATCATTCGCGTCGGGCTAGTCAGACTCGTTAAAGCAAAAAAAGATTCTGCCAGTCCGTGGTGAGTAATCGCAGTCCTGATGTCCAGAAGTTATTTTCGGTCATAAGAGATGGTAGGGGCAATATTCTGTACAAAATATAAATATAAAATATATTTTTTTAACACTTTTTTGGTTACTTCATGTTTCGATATGTGTTATTTCATAGTTCTGATGTAGAAAATAGCGCAAATAAAGAAAAACCCTGAGTAGGTGTGTCCAAACTTTTGACTGGTACTGTATGGACAAAAATATAAACACAACATGTAAATTGTTTGTCCCATGTTTCATGAGTTGAAATAAAACATCACAGAAATGTTCCGTACGCACAAAAGCTTATTTCGCTCAAATGTTTCTGCACAAATTTGTTTACATCCCTGTTAGTGAGCATTTCTCCTTTGCCTAGACAATCCATCCACCTAACAGGTGTGGAATATCAAGAAGCTGATTAAACACCATGATCATTACACAGGTGCACCTTGTACTGAGGATGATAAAAGGCAACAAAGATGATGCTGTTTTGTCACACCACAATACCACAGATGTCTGAAGTTTAGAGGGAGCGTGTAATTGGCATGCTGACTGCTGGAATGTCCACCAGAACTGTTGACGGAGAATGGAATGTTAATTTCTCTACCATAAGCCGCCTCCAACATCGTTTTAGAGAACAGTAGTATGTCCAACCGGCCTTACAACCCCAGACCACGTTTAACCACACCAGCCCAGGTCCTCCACATCCGGCTACTTCATGTAGTCTACAAAATAAGATAAGATAGTCTGAGACCAGCCACCTGGACAGCTGATAAAACTGAGAAGTATTTCTGTCTGTGGTGTTTTGTGGTGAAAAATGTATTCTGATTGGCTAGACCTGGCTCCCAAGTGAGTGGGCCTGGCTCCCAAGTGGGTGGGCCTGGCTCCCCAGTGGGTGGGCCTGGCTCCCAAGTGGGTGGGCCTGGCTCCCAAGTGGGTGGGCCAAAGTAGGTGGGCCTGGCTCCCCAGTGGGTGGGCCTGGCTCCCCAGTGGGTGGGCCTGGCTCCACAGTGGGTGGGCTTGGCTCCCCAGTGGGTGGGCCTGGCTCCCCAGTGGGTGGGCCTGGCTCCCCAGTGGGTGAGCTGCGCCCCTGCCCAGTCATGTGAAATCCATAAATTAGGGCATCATTTATTTATTTCAATTAACTGACTTCCATATATGAACTGTAACTCAGTTGCTTGTTGTATTTATATTTTTGCTCAGTATACTCTATAAACTTCCATTGATTATTTAAACTGGTACCAGGCTACCTTCAGATGACTCCTGTGAGGCTTTTGGGCATCCTATAGTAGGTACTTATTTATGAAACTCCCTCCTTCATATTAGTTTATAGGCCGAACCGTTTGGATGCTACAATTTAAACACTACACTGGAAGAGTGATAAAAATGATGCCATTGACCTGAGAGAGAGAGAGAGAGAGAGAGAGAGAGAGAGTGTGAGTCTGGCTGGTCAGTTTAGTTGTTTTATGAGGGCCAGAGGTATGGGGAATCAGTCGGCCATTCAAGGATTTATTGGAACATTTAGAGGGATGGCTGCTGTCGGTCTGCTCCTTACTCAAGGAAGTATCTCCCTGCCTTCACGACTTATTTTCTGGCCTGCTTGTTTGAGATCTTGTTTTGACAGGGACTATCACAGGAGATTCTCCTCTGAGTCTGTAACACACACACACACACACACACACACACACACACACACACACACACACACACACACACACACACACACACACACACACACACACACACACACACAGAGAGAGAGAGTCTGTTACACACAGACACAGACACACACACACACACTGCTGGATACATTTCCTCTTGACTCATTATTATATTTTCCTTTTCTGTGAAGCAGTCAGGCGTCTGTATATTTGCATGTGATGAACATTGACACAGTCGGCAGCACAGTACACCCCCGTCTCAGAACATTACATCTGAAATCACTCCATGATACGACCACCTTTAAAACACCACTGCATGAGTATCCCATCTACAGAGATGTCAGTGAATCTTGTTCCAGCGCAGAAATTTGGAATAAAGATGGCACCCGACAGACCTGGCAGCTCTGCTTCTAGCTCCTACGCAACTTTTTTTTTGTGTGTTATTTCTTACATTATTAGCTCAGAATGTTTTTTGAGTTATTACATACAGCAGGAAATAACTTTTGGATATCAGAGTGACGGTAACTCACCAGCATTATGACCAGGAATACGACTTTCCCGAATTTGATCCTTTGTTTGTACCCCCCCAGGGCAATTGAACTTATCCCAGAAGCTGCTCCAAGTTGCCGCCTGCGGAGAAGAGGTATTCGGAGTAAACTTCTAGTCCGACTCAGGAGGCATGCACACCATCCACGGCTTGAGAGTATATTGCTCACAAATGTTCAGTCTCTGGACAATAACGTAGATGAGCTCAGGGCGAGGATCTCCTTCCAGAGAGACATCAGGGACTGTAACATACCATACTCTGTTTCACAGAATCATGGATATCTCCGGATATACTGTCCCCGTCCAAGCAGCCAGCTGGGTTCTCAGTACATTGCGCAGACAGGAATAAATAATTGTCCAGGAAGAAGAAAGGAGGGGGTGTATGTTTCATGATTAACTACTCATGGTGTGATTGTGGTAACATACAGAATCTCAAGTCCTAGAGTACCGCACAATCAAATGCCGACCGTATTACCTCTCTGTTCGGTTATAGTCAAAGCTGTGTATATTCCCCCTCAAGCCGATACCACGACGGCCCTCAAGGAACTACACTGGACATTATGCAAACTGGATACCACACATCCCGAGGCCGCATTTATTGTGAGTGAGGATTTTAACAAAGAAAATACAAGGAAAACGTTACCAAAGTTCTAACAACACATTGACTGTAGCACTCGCTTAGGAAAAATACTAGATCACTGCTACTCACCTTTTTGAGATGTTTACAAGCCCCTCCCCTACCCTTCCCTCTGTAAATCAGATCACGACTCCATTTTGCTCCTCCCTTCCTATAGGCAGAAACTCAAACAGGAAGTACCCCTGCTAAGGTCTATTCAACACTGGTCTGACCAATCGAAATCCATGCTTCAAGATTGTTTTGATCACACAGGCTGGGATATGCCCATGAAATAGTCATGGACACGGTCACTGAGTTCATCAGGAAGTGTATAAGGGATGTTGTTCCCACGTTGACAATTAAAATCTACCCAAACCAGAAACCGTGGATAGATGACAGCATTCGCCTAAAATTGAAAGTGCGAACCACTGCATTTAACCATGGCCAGGTGACTGGGAATATGGTTGAATACAAACAGTGTAGTTCAGGGGTGTCCAACCAGTTGATCGCAATCTGGTCAATTGCAGAGTGCTTGCCAGTCTATCGTGAGATGATTATACATCTACTAAAATTCAGCCTTATAAGTCAATGCCTATAATCGTTTTATATTTTAACATTCGACAGTCCTCCATTCACAGCAATGTCTGAAAAGTCACATGATTTACATAAATTATGACCCGTCCCTGCCCACTTATTGACATATGACTCGTTAGTGCGGTCAGATGTCGCCTTCCAACTCCAAGTCGAGGTGACAGTGATGCCAGGCAGGTTGCTAGCTAGCTAACTTTGTAGCTAGATTATATTTTAAACATTTTTATTAAGTTGTCAGCAGCAGTAATGAGTGAAGGAATACTACAATTCCTATATGTGTTCATATATATATATACCAATTCAATTAAAATCACTCTGTCTGTTTCTAAGAATTTGTAAGATCCTTATTTGCATAAAATAGACAGAGACCAGTCTACCAAAATTAGGCAATAGCATTTATTATCGAGGGCGCTGTTCATAGTACCATGTACAACAGTTTATATAAAACATATGACGTCATAGATTTTAAAAATGTCTCTCCTCCTCTCCGACCAGGACAAAGCAAATTCAAAAGTTCATTCCAACTCACTAGCGCACATACCTGACACACTATATCTGGATTAACTCCTGAAGTCTCACCATAGTTTATTACCCCTTAGCAGACAGTTCCAGTCCCCCCCCCCCCCAGATAGGGAAAACATGGAGGGGCTCTCGCTGTCTTATCGTATATCCACAGAGTTATAGCCGGGTCGGTTCAAACATAGGTTAATGATCCTCTTTGCTTACTTTAGACGGACATTCCTTCTTCCATAATGGTTTCCCCTTATCCATGCTACATAACCACTTTCTTATGAACTAACATTATAAATCAGATATAGTAAAACAGGGTAGAATTCAATTTGTTATAGTTATAGCTAAATTTATACATTTTTTATTCATAAAATGTATAACAAGGGAAGGATACAAAAAAACAGAAAACGTATCACTTCAACAAGTTATTTCAAATAAAATAAAATAAAATCAAATGTTATTTGTCACATACACATGGTTAGCAGATGTTAATGCGAGTGTAGCGAAATGCTTGTGCCTCTAGTTCCGACAATGCAGTAATAACCTACAAGTAATCTAACTAACAATTCCAAAACTACTGTCTTATACACAGTGTAAGGGGATAAAGAATATGTACATAAGGATATATGAATGAGTGATGGTACAGAGCAGCATAGGCAAGATACAGTAGATGGTATCGAGTACAGTATATACATATGAGATGAGTATGTAAACAGTGGCATAGTTAATAAAGTGGCTAGTGATACATGTTTTACATAAGGATGCAGTCGATGATATAGAGTACAGTATATACGTATGCATATGAGATGAATAACGTAGGGTAAGTAACATTATATAAGGTAGCATTGTTTAAAGTGGCTAGTGATATATTTACATAATTTCCCATCAATTCCATTATTAAAGTGGCTGGAGTTGAGTCAGTGTCAGTGTCAGTGTGTTGGCAGCAGCCACTCAATGTTAGTGGTGGCTGTTTAACAGTCTGATGGCCTTGAGATAGAAGTTCTTTTTCAGTCTCTCGGTCCCAGCTTTGATGCACCTGTACTGACCTCGCCTTCTGGATGATAGCGGGGTGAACAGGCAGTGGCTCGGGTGGTTGATGTCCTTGATGATCTTTATGGCCTTCCTGTGACATCGGGTGGTGTAGGTGTCCTGGAGGGCAGGTAGTTTGCCCCCGGTGATGCGTTGTGCAGACCTCACTACCCTCTGGAGAGCCTTACGGTTGTGGGCAGAGCAGTTGCCGTACCAGGCGGTGATACAGCCCGCCAGGATGCTCTCGATTGTGCATCTGTAGAAGTTTGTGAGTGCTTTTGGTGACAAGCCAAATTTCTTCAGCCTCCTGAGGTTGAAGAGGCGCTGCTGCGCCTTCTTCACGATGCTGTCTGTGTGAGTGGACCAATTAAGTTTGTCTGTGATGTGTATGCCGAGGAACTTAAAACTTGCTACCCTCTCCACTACTGTTCCATCGATGTGGATAGGGGGGTGTTCCCTCTGCTGTTTCCTGAAGTCCACAATCATCTCCTTAGTTTTGTTGACGTTGAGTGTGAGATTATTTTCCTGACACCACACTCCGAGGGCCCTCACCTCCTCCCTGTAGGCCGTCTCGTCGTTGTTGGTAATCAAGCCTACCACTGTTGTGTCGTCCGCAAACTTGATGATTGAGTTGGAGGCGTGCATGGCCACGCAGTCGTGGGTGAACAGGGAGTACAGGAGAGGGCTCAGAACGCACCCTTGTGGGGCCCCAGTGTTGAGGATCAGCGAGGTGGAGATGTTGTTGACTACCCTCACCACCTGGGGGCGGCCCGTCAGGAAGTCCAGTACCCAGTTGCACAGGTTCTAGGGTGTCGGGTAGGGTGGAGGTGATATGGTCCTTGACTAGTCTCTCAAAGCACTTCATGATGACGGAAGTGAGTGCTACGGGGCGGTAGTCGTTTAGCTCAGTTACCTTAGCTTTCTTGGGAACAGGAACGATGGTGGCCCTCTTGAAGCATGTGGGAACAGCAGACTGGTATAGGGATTGATTGAATATGTCCGTAAACACACCGGCCAGCTGGTCTGCGCATGCTCTGAGGGCGCGGCTGGGGATGCCGTCTGGGCCTGCAGCCTTGCGAGGGTTAACACGTTTAAATGTCTTACTCACCTCGGCTGCAGTGAAGGAGAGTCTGCATGTTTTCGTTGCAGGCCGTGTCAGTGGCACTGTATTGTCCTCAAAGCGGGCAAAAAAGTTATTTAGTCTGCCTGGGAGCAGGACATCCTGGTCCGTAACAATTTAAAGGAAATGCTACCAAATACTAATTGAGTGCATGTAAACTTCAAACTTCTGTCCCATTGGGGATGAAAGAAATAAAAGCTGAAATAAATCATTCTCTCTACTATTATTCTTACATTTCACATTCTTAAAATAAAGTGGTGATCCTAACTGACCTAAGACAGGGATACTAGGATAAAATGTCAGGAATTGTGAAAAACTGAACTAAATGTATTTGGCCAAGGTGTATGCAAACTTCCGACTTCAACTGTAGGTATCATAGCAACAGGTGTGTTGCATTTCATACATTCTGTTGGTTGGTTTAGATTTAGAGACTGGTAGATCTCATCATGCTGGCAAATGAAAAAGTAGATCTCACGTCAAAGAAGGTTTGGAACACTTGGTGCAGTTATTCCCTCCGGAAGGAAATCAAACAGGCAAAACGTCAGGACAGAGACAAAATTGAGTCGCAATTCCATGACTCAGAAGTGAGATGTAGGTCTACAGACAATCACGGATTACAAAGGGAAATCCAGCCAGACAAGCTAGACACCTTCTTCGCTTGCTTTGAAGATAACACAGTGCTACCGACGTGGCCCGCTCCCAAGGACTGTGGACTCTTGTTCTTCGTGGCTGACGTGAGTAAGACATTTTAGCTTCTGGCCCTAGCAGCGTCCTTAGAGCATGTGCAGACCAGCTGGCTGGACATATTCAATCTCTCCCTATCCCAGTCTTCTGTCCGCACTTGCTTAAAGATGTCCACCATTGTTCCTGTCCCCAAGAAAGCAAAGGTACATTAAATCATTTATTTTTGCCTCGAATCACTCACTTATGTCATCATGAAGTGCTTTGAGAGGCTAGATAAAGATAAAGATAAAGATGGATAAAGATCCATCTTACCTGACACCCTAGACCAACTTCGATTTGCTTACCTCGCCAATAGATCCACAGACGATGCAATCGCCATCGCACTGCACACTGCCCTATCACATCTGGAAAAGAGGAATTACTTATGTTCACTGTGAAAGTCTTCACCCCCCTTGGCATTTTTCCTATTTTGTTTCCTGACAGCCTGGAATTAAAATAGATTTTTTAGGGGTTTGTATCATTTGATTTACACGACATGCCTACCACTTTGAAGATGCTAAATATTTTCTATTGTGAAACAAACAAGAATAAAGACAAAAAACAGAGAACTTGAACATGCATAACTATTCACCCCCCAAAGACCAATACTTTGTAGAGCCACCTTTTGCAGCAATTACAGCTGCAAGTCTCTTGGGGTATGTCTCTATAAGCTTTGCACATCTAGCCACTGGGATTTTGCACATTCTTCAAGGCAAAACTGCTCCAGCTGCTTCAAGTTGGATGGGTTCCGCTGATGTACAGCATTTTTAAGTCATACCACCGATTCTCAAATTGGATTGAAGTCTGGGCTTTGACTAGGCCATGCAAATGTTTCCCCTTAAACCACTCAAGTGTTGCTTGAGGCAATATGCTTAGGGCCATTGTCCTGCTGGAAGGTTAACCTCTGTCCCAGTTTCAATTCTCTGGAAGATTGAAACAGGTTTCCTTCAAGAATTTCCCTGTATTTAGCTCCATCCATCACTCCTTCAATTCTGACCCATTTCCCACTCTATGCCGATGAAGAAAATCCCCACAGCATGATTCTGCCACCACCATGCTTCACTCTTGGTGATGAGAGGTGTTGGGTTTGCGTCAGACAAAGAGTTTTCCTTGGTGGCCAAAAAGCTACATTTTAGTCTCATCTTACCAGAGTACCTTCTTCCATATGTTTGGGGAGTCTCCCACATGCCTTTTTGGCGAACACTAAGTAGCTTATTTTTACTAACCTCTTAGGGATCCCTTCACCCCCATTCCCGCTCGGATCCCGTTAACGGGATTGATTTGACAACATCCAGTGAAATTGCAGCGCACGAAATTCAAAAACAGAAACAGTCAAATTAAACATTCATAACAATAGAAGTGTTATACATCAAAATACTGCTGAACCTCTCTGGTACAAGTGGGACGGTAGCGTCCCACCTTGACAACAGCCAGTGAAATTGCAGGGCGCCAAATTCAAAACAACAGAAATCCCATAATTGAAATTCCTCAAACATGCAAGTATTATACACCATTTTAATGATAAACTTCTTGTAAATCCAACCACAGCGTCCGATTTCAAAAAGGATTTACTGCGAAAGCGCACCATGTGATTATATTAGGTCAGCACCTAGTCACAGAAAACCATGCAGACATTTTCCAGCCAAGGAGAGGGCTCACAGTGAGACCACTTCAGTTCTCTCGTTAGTCAGAATGTGGACTGAAACCAGTTTTCCCTTTAGTCAGAATATGGACTGAAACCACTTCAGTTCTCCCGTTAGTCAGAATGTGGACTGAAACCAGTTCTCCCTTTAGTCAGAATATGGACTGAAACCACTTCAGTTCTCCCGTTAGTCAGAATGTGGACTAAGACCACTTCAGTTCTCCCGTTAGTCAGAATATGGACTGAAACTACTTCAGTTCTCCCGTTAGTCAGAATGTGGACTGAAACCAGTTTTCCCTTTAGTCAGAACATGGACTGAAACCACTTCAGTTCTCCCTTTAGTCAGAACATGGACTGAAACCACTTCAGTTCTCCCTTTAGTCAGAATATGGACTGAAACCACTTCAGTTCTCCCGTTAGTCAGAATGTGGACTGAAACCACTTCAGTTCTCCCTTTAGTCAGAATATGGACTGAAACCACTTCAGTTCTCCCTTTAGTCAGAATATGGACTGAAACCACTTCAGTTCTCCCGTTAGTCAGAATGTGGACTGAAACCAGTTCTCCCTTTAGTCAGAATATGGACTGAAACCACTTCAGTTCTCCCGTTAGTCAGAATGTGGGCTGAAACCACTTCAGTTCTCCCTTTAGTCAGAATATGGACTGAAACCACTTCAGTTCTCCCTTTAGTCAGAACATGGACTGAAACTACTTCAGTTCTCCCGTTAGTCAGAATGTGGACTGAAACCAGTTCTCCCTTTAGTCAGAATATGGACTGAAACTACTTCAGTTCTCCCGTTAGTCAGAATGTGGACTGAAACCAGTTCTCCCTTTAGTCAGAATATGGACTGAAACTACTTCAGTTCTCCCGTTAGTCAGAATGTGGACTGAAACCAGTTCTCCCTTTAGTCAGAATATTGACTGAAACTACTTCAGTTCTCCCGTTAGTCAGAATGTGGACTGAAACCAGTTCTCCCTTTAGTCAGAACATGGACTGAGACCACTTCAGTTCTCCCGTTAGTCAGAATGTGGACTGAAACCAGTTCTCCCTTTAGTCAGAATATGGACTGAAACTACTTCAGTTCTCCCGTTAGTCAGAATGTGGACTGAAACCAGTTCTCCCTTTAGTCAGAATATGGACTGAAACTACTTCAGTTCTCCCGTTAGTCAGAATGTGGACTGAAACCAGTTCTCCCTTTAGTCAGAATATGGACTGAAACTACTTCAGTTCTCCCGTTAGTCAGAATGTGGACTGAAACCAGTTTTCCCTTTAGTCAGAATATGGACTGAAACCACTTCAGTTCTCCCGTTAGTCAGAATGTGGACTGAAACCAGTTTTCCCTTTAGTCAGAATATGGACTGAAACCACTTCAGTTCTCCCTTTAGTCAGAACATGGACTGAAACCAGTTTTCCCTTTAGTCAGAACATGGACTGACACCACTTCAGTTCTCCCTTTAGTCAGAACATGGACTGAGACCACTACAGTTCTCCCTTTAGTCAGAATGTGGACTGAGACCACTTCTGAGGTACAAAATGTCTGAGATGAGTTGTCCCTTTAAGAATTTTTGTAGTCTAAGCTGGCTGGGGGATGGGGTGAAATGACTGTTGTGTGTATTGATGTGTAAATCCCTAAGGGACCTCTAGGGGGACCTCTGTCATTCAGAACTACATTCTGTCACTTTCTGCCAGAACCCCTCCCTGCTAGTCGAGATGTAATTCACGATCCAGGGACCGCTCTCCTCTCCTCTCCTCTCCTCTTGCTGTGGATACCTTTGACTGATACCTTGATAGGTTTCCACATCTTCTGTTTTAGAAAGCAATATGAAAACACCTCCTGTAAAGTATATTTTGTCACCTTTAGGTCAAAATTTCTTACAAAGATAATATGCTTTATATATGCACTTTGTTTGGAATTGGAATACAGATCTGTCCAGCAGCCAAGGTTGATGCTCCTGTGTGAGTTGGTAGGTGGGTAGGTAGGTAGGTAGGTAGGTAGGTAGGTAGGTAGGTAGGTAGGTAGGTAGGTAAGTAGGTAGGTAGGTAGGTAGGGAGATACATGGTAAAATAAGGTAAACATCTTGGTTGATGAGGAGAGGAGAGGAGAGGAGAGGAGAGGAGAGGAGAGGAGAGGAGAGGAGAGGAGAGGAGAGGAGAGGAGAGGAGAGGAGAGGAGAGTCCTCAAATACTATAGAGTGTCGAGTCCTTATAGACTATATCGTGGAGAGTCCTTATAGACTAGATAGTGGAGAGTCCTTAAATACTATATAGTGGAGAGTCCTTATAGACTACGGAGTGTCGAGTCCTTAAATACTATATAGTGGAGAGTCCTTATAGACTATATAGTGGAGAGTCCTTATAGACTACGGAGTGTCGAGTCCTTAAATACTATATCGTGGAGAGTCCTTATAGACTATATATATAGTGGAGAGTCCTTAAATACTATATAATGGAGAGTCCTTATAGACTACGGAGTGTCGAGTCCTTATAGACTATATAGTGGAGAGTCCTTATAGACTCTTAATAAGGATCGGACCCTTTTAAATTATACTTTTTTTTTGCCTAAAATGACATACCTAAATCTAACTGCCTGTAGCTCAGGACCTGAAGCAAGGATATGCGTATTGTTGATACAATTTGAAAAGAAACACGTTGAAGTTTGTGGAAATGTTAAATGACTGTAGGAGAATATAACACATTAGATCTGGTGAAAGATAGTACAGAGAAACATACATGCACTTTTTTCATTTTTTTTTGTTCCATCATCTTTGAAATGCAAGAGAAAGGCCAATATACGACTTAGGAATCTAGTAGCAGTTTAGATTTTGGCCACTAGATGGTAGCAGTGTATTAGCAAAGTGTTAGACTGATCCAAAGGACCATTGCATTTCTGTACAAAAAGTTGTATAAAGTCTGCCCAAATGGTTCATTAATACTTTTTCAAGTTCATAACTGTGTTCTCTCCTCAAACAACAGTATAGTATTTTTTCCGCTGTAATAGCTACTATAAATTGGACAGTGCAGTTAGATTAACAAGAACTGATGCTTTCTGCCCATAACATATATGTCTATGTCCTGGGAAATGTTCTTGTTACTTACAACCTCATGCTAATCACATTAGCGCACGTTAGCTCAACCGTCCTGCTGGGGGGACACCGATCCCATAAAGGATAGACTATGGAGTGGAGAGTCCTTATAGACTATGGAGTGGAGAGACCTTATAGACTATAGAGTGGAGAGTCCTCAGACTATGGAGTAGAGAGTCCTCAGACTATGGAGTGGAGAGTACTCAGACTATGGAGTGGAGAGTCCTCAGACTATGGAGTGGAGAGTCCTTATAGACTATGGAGTGGAGAGTCCTTATAGACTATGGAGTGGAGAGTCCTTATAGACTTTGGAGTGGAGAGTCCATATAGACTATGGAGTGGAGAGTCCTTATAGACTATGGAGTGGAGAGTCCTCAGACTATGGAGTGGAGAGTCCTTATAGACTACGGAGTGGAGAGTCCTCAGACTATAGAGTGGAGAGTCCTTATAGACTACGGAGTGGAGAGTCCTCAGACTACGGAGTGAAGAGTCCTCATAGACTACGGAGTGGAGAGTCCTCATAGAATACGGAGTCATCATAGTCCATAATTTTTGTTAATTCATAATGAATGTATTTCAAATGGCTCAAATATTCCGTAGGCCTAGTATTTCCTATGCACACAGATTTCTTCACAGTTTTTACAGATCTATACAGGACTTTAAGTACTCGTGTTTTGACTCTGCAAAACACATGTTAGTTTTATTCCTCCTGTAATGTAAATCAACAGAAATGATGCTGTCAGCATCTGTAATGTCTGAAGACATTGCACACATGAAGTGCAGTATAGATTAGCTACTTACTGCATCCCAAATGGCTCCCTATTCCCTATTTAGTGCACTACTTTTGATCAGTGCCCTCGGGGAGAGTCATCAGACTATGTAGGGAATAGGGTGTAATTTTGGACAAAACCCACTGTACCCACTGAGGACTCTCCACTCCACAGTCTATAAGGACTCTCTACTCCATAGTCTGAGGACTCTCGACTCCATAGTCTGAGGACTCTCGACTCCATAGTCTATAAGGACTCTCCACTTCATAGTCTGAGGACTCTGCACTCCATAGCCTGAGGACTCTCCACTCCATAGTCTGAGGACTCTCCACTCCATAGTAAAATCGTTTTGAACAGTCACCCAATTCCAAGTCGGATACTCGGGCATCTTTCGAGATAGTGCTCCGACTTTCTGACCTGAAGATCCCTTATTTTGAATATGCGTCTCAGGGGAGGGAGGGAGGTTAGGGAGGGCAGGAGAGAACAGCAGAGGGTACGCCTCTCACAGTCCCTGCTCTCTCCTTCCTTCCCTCCAGATGAGACTGACCAGAGAGAGGGGCCACAGTCTTCCACCTGATGGTGAAACTTGAGTCACACCGCATTTGCCTCAGGCACAAATTCATGTTGTGACCAGAGAAAATTTTAATTTGACCTCAATATTAAAATAGACACAACGAGAATAATGATGAAAATTATGGGCATGGGTGGAATTAGGGAGAAGCATGTTTTATGTTTTGTAAAGGTGTTGAATAAAAACAGTGTAGACAGTGCTGAATAAAAACTTAACATGAACTCACTCATAAAAACAGCAGCTCTTGGCTGTATTATTTGACAGTCTTTGGTAATGTTTTTAAAAGTTATGAAATATTACGTAGACTACTATCAATCTTTGCTCTTGCTGGGGTTGTGGAAGCTCTGTAGGCAAGGCTATTTGAGCTATCAGACTGGCCAGCGCAGTAGGCACACTCGATTTAGCCACAGATCTCCTTGTCGGGCCGGGTAGGAAAAGTTTGTCTTCTCAGACAAATAAAATTGTTAAAATTCAGAATCAAGTGCACCTACCACCAACAGGGCTTCTGAATCAAGGTCACCTACCACCAACAGGGCTTCTGAATCAAGGTCACCTACCACCAACAGGGCTTCTGAAACAAGCGCACTTGCAGATTATGGAATGAAGAGTCCTCAGATTCTGGAGTGGAGAGTCCTCAGATTATAGAGTAGAGAGTCCTCAGATTATAGAGTAGAGAGTCCTCAGATTATGGAGTGGAGAGTCCTCAGATTATGGAGTGGAGAGTCCTCAGATTATGGAGTGGAGAGTCCTCAGGTTATGGAGTGGAGAGTCCTCAGATTATAGAGTAGAGAGTCCTCAGATTATAGAGTAGAGAGTCCTCAGATCATAGAGTAGAGAGTCCTCAAACTCTGGAGTGGAGAGTCCTCAGACTATAGAGTAGAGAGTCCTCAAACTCTGGAGTGGAGAGCCCTCAGATTATGGAGTGGAGAGTCCTCAAACTAGCTCATATTTTGTCTGTGTCCATATAGACCACTGGTTCTTCTGAATAATTCATATAAATCACTACTTGAATGATAACATGAACTTTAGTAAACACTGGAATTCATTTAATGCACTCAGGGTTTAAAATGGTTGGTAATATTTTGGCAAATATTCCGTAGGCCTAGTATTTCCTATGCACACAGATTTCTTCACAGTTTTTACAGATCTATACAGGACTTTAAGTACTCGTGTTTTGACTCTGCAAAACACATGTTAGTTTTATTCTACTACTAACTACTTTTGATCAGTGCCCTCGGGGAGAGTCATCAGACTATGTAGGGAATAAGGTGTAATTTGGGACAAATCCCACTGTACAGCAAAGTGCAACTGAGGAGAAGAATATTTTTGACTAAGTCAAACCCCAAAACCTCGCTAAATCACTGTAGTAAATGGGGCTTGTGAAGGAGCAGAAAGCCTGTCTCCCTCTGTCTCATCCAAAAAGTCAATAAGAATATTGTTTTTCCTTTAGCTGAAACTTTGGATTCAACACCAAGCTCCTTGGAGACGGAGCACAGCTTATTCCTCAGTTATTTGCAATTTCAAACAAATTTTGTTGGCTTGTGTGTGTGAGAATGATTGTTTGTGTGCGTGTGAGAATGATTGTTTGTGTGTGTGAGAATGATTGTTTGTGTGTGTGTTTGTTTGCGTGTGTGTGATGGAGAAAGAAAAAGAGAGTTGAGTAGCTAGACGAGGGTGAAAAAAGACACAATTATATTCCCTGCTTCTTCCTTTTTTTAATGAAATGCAGACTTAATTCCCCCATGAAAGGCACAGTAATTGCCCAAACACTGTTATTATGTGACAATCGTCGTAGAACAAAGTAGGAAATTTCAGGGGATTTTAATTGGGGGATAATTTCTGCAAGAAGCCTGACAAGTTAAGATAATTAAAATACATTTATATATTTTTAAAGTAGGTTTTTGTTAGCATGTCAGGATGTCGTATCCCCACTTATCCTCCGATTCTCCCCCCTCCTCTCGCTACTCCTCTCGATCTTCCTCTCTCTCTTCCTCTCTCTCTCTGTCTCGCACTTCCTTGCTCTCCCTCTCTCTCTCTCTCTTCCTTGCTCTCCCTCTCTCTCTCTCTCGCTCTTCCTCGCTCTCCCTCTCTCCCTCTCTCTCTCTCTCGCTCTTCCTCGCTCTCCCTCTCTCCCCCTCTCTCTCTATCTCCCTCTCTCTCTCTCCCTCTATCTCTCTCTCTTCCTCTCTCTCTCTCTCTCTCTCTCTCTCTCTCTCTCTCTCTCTCTCTCTTCCTCTCTCTCTCTCTCTCTCTCTCTCTCTCTCTCTCCACCTCCTCTCTTTTTCTTCATCTCATCCTGATCCCAACCCATTTAGATTGCAGTCTAAATTTAACTTTTAATTTGACTGCTGTTATGAGTGGCAGATATTCAACCCAAAGAAAATCCCCCAAGACAGTGTTCACTATAGCTGCAACATCTGCCAGTAAAACAAGCAGTAATCTGGGCACTTTACCGGATTAAACGAAGACATACATTAGGGAGGTTTTTTATTACAGTCAAGGAGGTTTTTATAACCATGTCAATGACAAGCAAAGAAGAAGGCCAGAGTTAAACCCGCTGTGGTATTCATTCAGTTTTCTTTCCGCTCTGTGACCAAGCTAACTCTTAGTCTCTTGAGAAGATGACTCAACATGGCATTCAGAAAAATAAAACTTAGTTCTCAGAAAAAAAACTTTGCCTGAGATTCTGACAGTGTGTCTCGTCCATTGTATAGTCTTAATAATAAGACAAGACAATCTTCAGTTAAAGATAGTAGTTAACATTCATGTGCCGCACTAGAGATCTCACTTTGGTTGTTTAGTAACGCTCTGTCTCAGAGGATGAATGAGAAAGAGAGAGAGGGAAGAGAGAGGGGAGGAGAGAGAGAGAGGAGGAGAGAGAGAGAGAGAGTGAGAGAGTGAGAGAGAGAGAGAGAGAGAACGAGAGAGAGAGAGAGAGAGAGGGAGAAAGAGAGAGAGAGAGAGAGAGAGAGGAAGAGAGAGAGAGAGAGAGAGAGAGAGGAAGAGCGAGAGAGAGAGAGAGAGAGAGAGAGAGAGAGAGAGAGAGAGAGAGAGAGAGAGAGAGAGAGAGAGAGAGAGGCATCTGATGTTTTTTTTTGTAGGTAGCAGCGGTCATAAGCAGCCCTGCATTCTAAATCGCACCCTATTCCCTATATAGTGTGATTATTTTGACCAGGGCCAATAGGATGCTGTGTAAGGAACAGGGTGTCATTTGGGCCACACGACAGGACTCACTCCAGAGTGGTTAAGATCAAACGCAGAGAGTAGGCTGTCACCGTGTAGAATTAGAGAGTGTTCTGAATCAGCCAAGTGGGATCAGCCCTGGCTGTATACTAAACCATGCTGATTAAACAGACTGGGCTTAAGATCCATCAAACGACTTAGACTCTGAGACACAGAGAAGAAAGAGAGAGAGAGAGAGAGAGAGAGAGAGAGAGAGAGAGAGAGAGAGAGAGAATTATCTATCCAAAATGGAGATGTATGGGTAAACCACTTCTCCAATCTTTTTGGCTCTATAACAAAGAATAAAGAGCAAAAACATATACATGATCAAATACAGATCTTAGAATCATCTATTAAAGACTACCAGAACCCACTGGATTATCCAATTACATTGAATGAGTTACAGGACAAAATAAAAACCCTCCAACCCAAAAAGGCCTGTGGTGTTGATGGTATCCTCAATGAAATTATCAAATATACAGACAAAAAATTCCAATTGGCTATACTAAAACTCTTTAACATCATACTTAGCTCTGGCATCTTCCCCAATATTTGGAACCAAGGACTGATCACCCCAATCCACAAAAGTGGAGACAAATTTGACCCCAATAACTACCGTGGAATATGTGTCAACAGTAACCTTGGGAAAATCCTCTGCATTATTATTAACAGCAGACTCGTACATTTCCTCAATGAAAACAATGTACTGAGCAAATGTCAAATTGGCTTTTTACCAAATTACCGTACAACAGACCATGTATTCACCCTGCACACCCTAATTGACAACCAAACAAACCAAAACAAAGGCAAAGTCTTCTCATGCTTTGTTGATTTCAAAAAAGCCTTCGACTCAATCTGGCATGAGGGTCTGCTATACAAACTGATGGAAAGTGGTGTTGGGGGTAAAACATACGACATTATAAAATCCATGTACACAAACAAC
The DNA here is from genome assembly GCF_057628025.1 of Oncorhynchus mykiss. Classification (NCBI taxonomy): domain Eukaryota; kingdom Metazoa; phylum Chordata; class Actinopteri; order Salmoniformes; family Salmonidae; genus Oncorhynchus; species Oncorhynchus mykiss. The sequence continues at coordinate 77,541,748 of NC_143028.1, forward strand.
AAGTGTGCGGTTAAAATTGGCAAAAAACACACACATTTCTTCACACAGGGTCGTGGGGTTAGACAGGGATGCAGCTTAAGCCCCACCCTCTTCAACATATATATCAACGAATTGGCGCGGGCACTAGAAAAGTCTGCAGCACCCGGCCTCCCCCTGCTAGAATCCGAAGTCAAATGTCTGCTGTTTGCCGATGATCTGGTGCTTCTGTCACCAACCAAGGAGGGCCTACAGCAGCACCTAGATCTTATGCACAGATTCTGTCAGACCTGGGCCCTGACAGTAAATCTCAGTAAGACCAAAATAATGGTGTTCCAAAAAAGGTCCAGTCACCAGGACCACGAATACAAATTCAATCTATACACTGTTGCCCTAGAGCACACAAAAAACTATACATACCTTGGCCTAAACATCAGCGCCACAGGTAACTTCCACAAAGCTGTGAACGATCTGAGAGACAAGGCAAGAAGGGCATTCTATGCCATCAAAAGAAACATAAATTTCAACATACCAATTAGGATTTGGCAAAAAATACTTGAATCAGTCATAGAGCCCATTGCCCTTTATGGTTGTGAGGTCTGGGGTCCGCTCACCAACCAAGACTTCACAAAATGGGACAAACACCAAATTGAGACTCTGCACGCAGAATTCTGCAAAAATATCCTCCGTGTACAACGTAGAACACCAAATAATGCATGCAGAGCAGAATTAGGCCAATACCCACTAATTATCAAAATCCAGAAAAGAGCCGTTAAATTCTACAACCACCTAAAAGGAAGTGATTCACAAACCTTCCATAACAAAGCCATCACCTACAGAGAGATGAACCTGGAGAAGAGTCCCCTAAGCAAGCTGGTCCTGGGGCTCTGTTCACAAACACAAACACACCCTACAGAGCCCCAGGACAACAGCACAATTAGACCCAACCAAATCATGAGAAAACAAAAAGATAATTACTTGACACATTGGAAAGAATTAACAAAAAAACAGAGCAAACTAGAATGCTATTTGGCCCTAAACAGAGAGTACACAGCGGCAGAATACCTGACCACTGTGACTGACCCAAAATTAAGGAAAGCTTTGACTATGTACAGACTCAGTGAGCATAGCCTTGCTATTGAGAAAGGCTGCCGTAGGCAGACATGGCTCTCAAGAGAAGACAGGCTATGTGCTCACTGCCCACAAAATGAGGTGGAAACTGAGCTGCACTTCCTAACCTCCTGCCCAATGTATGACCATATTAGAGAGACATATTTCCCTCAGATTACACAGATCCACAAAGAATTCGAAAACAAATCCAAATTTGAAAAACTCCAATATCAACTGGGTGAAATTCCACAATGTGCCATCACAGCAGCAAGATTTGTGACCTGTTGCCACGAGAAAAGGGCAACCAGTGAAGAACACACACCATTGTAAATACAACCCATATTTATGCTTATTTATTTTATCTTGTGTCCTTTAACCATTTGTACATTGTTAAAACACTGTATATATATATATATAATATGACATTTGTAATGTCTTTACTGTTTTGAAACCTCTGTATGTGTAATGTTTACTGTTAATTTTTGTTGTTTTTCACTTTATATTTTCACTTTGTATGTTGTCTACCTCACTTGCTTTGGCAATGTTAACACATGTTTCCCATGCCAATAAAGCCCTTGAATTGAGTTGAATTGAAATTGAGAGAAAGAAATCAAATCAAATCAAATCAAATTTTATTTGTCACATACACATGGTTAGCAGATGTTAATGCGAGTGTAGCGAAATGCTTGTGCTTCTAGTTCCGACAATGCAGTAATAACCAACAAGTAATCTAACTAACAATTCCAAAACTACTGTCTTATACACAGTGTAAGGGGATAAAGAATATGTACATAAGGATATATGAATGAGTGATGGTACAGAGCAGCATAGGCAAGATACAGTAGATGGTATCGAGTACAGTATATACATATGAGATGAGTATGTAAACAAAGTGGCATAGTTAAAGTGGCTAGGGATACATGTATTACATAAGGATACAGTCGATGATATAGAGTACAGTATATACGTATGCATATGAGATGAATAATGTAGGGTAAGTAACATTATATAAGGTAGCATTGTTTAAAGTGGCTAGTGATATATTTACATCATTTCCCATCAATTCCCATTATTAAAGTGGCTGGAGTTGAGTCAGTGTCAGTGTGTTGGCAGCAGCCACTCAATGTTAGTGGTGGCTGTTTAACAGTCTGATGGCCTTGAGATAGAAGCTGAGAGGGAGAGAGATAGAGGGAGAGAGATAGAGAGAGAGATAGATAGATAGATAGATAGATAGATAGATAGATGATAGATAGATAGATAGATAGATAGATAGATAGATAGATAGATAGATAGATAGATAATGGTGTTTCAAAAAAGGTCCAGTCGACTGGACTACAAATTCCATCAGCACCATCAGGTAACTTTCACAAAGATGTGAACGATCTGAGAGACAAGGCAAGAAGGGCCTTCTATGCCATCAAAAGGAACATAAAATTCAACATACCAATTGGGATCTGGCTAAAAATACTTGAATCAGTTAAAGAATCCATTGTCCTTTATGGTTGTGAGGTGTTCACAAACACAAACATGCCCCACAGAGCCCCAGGACAGCAACACAATTAGACCCAACCAAATCATTAAAAAACAAAAAGATAATTACTTGACACACTGGAAAGAATTAATAAAAAAATTAGCAAACTAGAATGCTATTTGGCCCTAAACAGAGAGTACACAGTTGCAGAATACCTGACCACTGTGACTGACCCAAACGTAAGGAAAGCTTTGACCATGTACAGACTCAGTGAGCATTGCCTTGCTATTGAGAAAGGTCGCAGTAGGCAGACCTGGCTCTCAAGAGAAGACCAGCTATGTGCACTCTGCCCACAAAATGAGGTGGAAACTGAGCTGCACTTCCTAACTTCCTGCCAAATGTAGGACCATATTAGAGACATATTTCCCTCAGATTACACAGATCCACAAAGAATTCGAAACCAAACTCGATCTTGATAAATTCCCATATCTACTGGGTGAAATACCACAGTGTGCCATCACAGCAGCAAGATGTGTGACCTGTTGCCACAAGAAAAGGTAAATACAACCCATATTTATGTTTATTTATTTTCCCCTTTGTACTTTAACCATTTGCATACAGTTACAAAACTGTATATATATAAATAATACATCGTATTGTCTTTATTCTTTTGGAACTTCTGTGAGTGTATCCACCTCACTTGCTTTGGCATCTGTTTCTCATGCAAATAAAGCCCCTTGAAATGAATTGATTTGAGAGAGGGGCGGGGTAAATATAGAGATATACTGTAGGTAAGAAGGGCGAGATGAAGGGAGAGGGAGGCAGAGAGAGGGGGAGAGAGATAGAGGGAGGGAGAGAGAGAGGAGAGAGAGGGAGCAGGAGGGAGAGAGAGAGGAGAGGGAGGGAGCAGGAGAGAGGAGAGAGAGAGGAGAGAAATCCCTTCTAGTCTGCTCTCTCTCCCTCAATTCACCTCTCTTCTTATCTTCTACCCTCTCTCCCTCTCTCTCTCTGTTCACCTCTCTCCTTCTCGCCTCCCTTCTCTCCCTCTGTTCACCTCTCTTCTTCTCTTCTCCTGTCTCCCTCTCTCTGTCACTCTGACTTTCACTCTTCCCACTCCCACCATCATCCTCTTGACTCTTTTATTCTCTTTCACTCTACCCCTTATCAGCCTCTCCCTCTCTCCCATTCCCTTATCAGCCTCTCCCTCTCTCCCTTCCCTTATCAGCCTCTCCCTCTCTCCCTTTCCCTTATCAGCCCCTCCCTCTCTCCCTTTCCCTTATCAGCCCCTCCCTCTCTCCCATTCCCTTATCAGCCCCTCCCTCTCTCCCATTCCCTTATCAGCCCCTCCCTCTCTCCCTTTCCCTTATCAGCCCCTCCCTCTCTCGCTTTCCCTTATCAGCCCCTCCCTCTCTCCCTTTCCCTTATCAGCCCCTCCCTCTCTCCCTTTCCCTTATCAGCCCCTCCCTCTCTCCCATTCCTTTATCAGCCTCTCCCTCTCTCCTTTTCCCTTATCAGCCTCTCCCTCTCTCCCATTCCCTTATCAGCCTTTCCCTCTCTCCTTTTCCCTAATCAGTCTCTCCCTCTCTCCCTTTCCCTTATCAGCCTCTCACTCTCTACCTCTCTCCCATTCCCTTATCAGCCTTTCCCTCTCTCCCTCTCTCCCATTCCCTTATCATCCTCTCCCTCTCTCCCATTCCCTTATCAGCCTCTCCCTCTCTCCTTTTCCCTTATCATCCTCCCCCTCTCTCATTTTCCCTTATCAGCCTCTCCCTCCTCTCCCCCTCTCTCTCTCTCGTTATCTCATTCTCTCATTCTCTCTCTCCCTCCCTCTCTCCCTCTCTTCCTCTCATTATCTCACTCTCTCGTTATCTCTCTCATTCTCTCTCTCTCTCTCCCTCTCTCTTTCTCTTTCTCTTTCTCTTTCTCTTTCTCTTTCTCTTTCTCTTTCTCTCCCTCCCTCCCTCTCTTTCGCTCCCTCCATATTCTCTTCTTCTTCCAAATGTATTATTCATCTAGACATCACATCAGATGACCCAGTTATCCCTCCTGGTGTGTGTGTGTGTGTGTGTGTGTGTGTGTGTGTGTGTGTGTGTGTGTGTGTGTGTGTGTGTGTGTGTGTGTGTGTGTGTGTGTGTGTGTGTGTGTGTGTGCAAGCATGCGTGTATTTGTGAGTGTGTTATTCCTCCTGGTTCCTGGGAGCGTAGAGCACAAATAAGAACTAGGAGACGGGTTTTCCCATTCTCTACAGCAAAAAATACATACCTGTCATTTATGCATAGGTCCTCCACCGTGTCTCTCCACCTTGACCTAACCCTCAGCCCCTATCAGAGCATAGGTCCTCCACTGTGTCTCTCCACCTTGACCTAACCCTCAGCCCCTTTCAGAGCATAGGTCCTCCACCGTGTCTCTCCACCGTTGCTCATTACCAACTCTATACTTCAGCTTACTTTGCACGGCCTCACTTGAAAAATGAGAAGTGACATCCTATAGAAGAAAAAAAGCAGAATCTCCTTGCTTATACAAAATATCTAGAGAATATAGACAATGCTTTTGTAACACAAACATGTTACCGTGCTCTTCTGACATGGCTGAGAATTAAAGTGATGAAATTAGATTGCAAGAATGGCAGGGCAAAAGAGACCAGCCTAGCTGCTTAAAGTACTTAAATCGCATTACCGGGACCGCAGTTCGTCGGTCAGTTTGTATTCACATGTCAGTCTGAATCTGTTGTACAAACAGTCCTTAGGGATACAAGGCAGTGAACAAGTCACGCAGAACAAATATAATGATAATTTTAACGTTTAAAATCAACTAAAGCTGGTCGGTCTTACAAGAAGTGAGAGGTGAGAGACAGTTTAATTAATTCTGCCAGACATGTCTCCCTCCTGTCTCTCTCTCTCTCTCTCTCTCTCTCTCTCTGGTGGTATCTCGTGTCCTTAGCTTTGCAACACGACTGTTCTCAAGGAGGAGTGTAATTCTCACTTCTATCTTTCACTGTCTCTTCCTCTTTATTTTGCTATCTACCTTTGCCCGTTTCTCTTTCTTTCTTTCTTTCTTTCTTTCTTTCTTTCTTTCTTTCTTTCTTTCTTTCTTTCTTTCTTTCTTTCTTTCTCTCTCTCTCCTTCGCTCTTCCTTTCCTCTCCCTCTCTCTCTCCTCTCTCTCTCTCTCTTTCTCTCTCTTTCTTTCTCTCTCACTTTCTCTCTCCCTCGCTCTTTCTTTTCCTCTCTCTCTCTCTCCCTCTCCCTCTCTCTCTCTTTCTCTCTCTTTCTCTCTCTCTCTTGCTCTTTCTTTTCCTCTCTCTCTGACTTTTTCTCTCTCTCTCCCTCTCTCTCTCTCTCTCTCTCTCTCTCACTCTTTCTCCCCACCCCCTCTCTCTCTCTCTCCTCCCTCCATTGTCCTCTTACCTTCCTCCTCCATCACCTTTATTTTAAGGCAGACTCAGTGTCTGAGTGTAATACAATGGCTGGTCATGCTTTATGGGGATTTTCTGAGAGTTCAGCGATTGTAAATTTGATGCCAGTCAGTCCAGTCCACTCCACCATGTAGTCGGCCAGCTCTGGCAGCCAATAGCAGGATCCCGGCTGTGTCAGTAGCCATGTTTAATGACCTGCCAGCTGCATCAACCTAAAAATCGATTTTAGTTTCCCCCCTTCTCTCTCCATCTTTCTTTAAGCCAGTCATTCATAAGTCATAAAGGCTTTTATATCTTAAAGGTACAGTGACCCTCTCCCTTTCTCTTGGTTTCTGTCTCTGTCTGTCAGTAACTCTCTCTCTCTCTCTGGTTCCCTCTTTCTCTTGGTATCTCACTCTTTTTTTTGTCTCTCTCGTCTTCCTCCATACCCAGCCATCACCGTGTACTGTCACATCTTAAGTCAGTGAATACATCTTGAGATGTCCTGAGACATGTCTTAAAAAGTGAACATGTCTTCAGGGAAGACAAAAGAAACAAAGAAAAAAACATACATTCAGTCTCTTGCGAAATTATTTTGTATCTCAACGGAGAAAGCATCCGATCGAAGGAAAACAGCGCCCCCTCTGTCTTAGTACGTGTAGTGTATCTATCTGATGCTGTCTAGTTAGAAAGAGTATGACATAGTTGCCATCCCATAGCATTGAATGCAAGGCAAGCCAGCGAGCATTTGGCCACAATTTATCTTTTTTTTTTTCATCAAACAATAGCCAATTAGCGTTGAGCTAAACTGAGCTAAACTGAGCGAGCTCAGCTGTGAATGGTCCTGGTGCACCAAATCAAAGTCACAAGGGAAGCCAGTTTTGATTTGGCATCAGACCAATCACATTACAAGCCAAACGTAATTATTGACCAATTGTTTTTTTTTTAATTGTTGCATGTCTTGTGTTGGTGGTGGCTAGTTAGCTATAATCATCCCTTTCCTAAATGAACCATAGAGGGTTGACTTAATGGTTTAACTTAATTCTCTGTGCTGGCCAATGATTATAATGGAGAAATTGTTGTACCCCTGACCTGAGAGGATGGAAGTTCAATATGTAGCTAGATGTAGAAGGCTAATGTTAACCTCTTATGGCTGTAGTCCTTGTTCTCAATTTCCGCCTGAAGACATTCCCTAATCTAACTAACTGTAGCTCAGCCCCAGAGGCAAGGATATGCATATTCTTGGTATCATTTGAATGGAAACATTCTGAAGTTTGTGGAAATGTTAATTGAATGCAGGAGAATATAACACAGTAGAAAAGAAAAGAGAAAGAAAGAGCATACGTTTTCTGTTTTTTATTGTTGTAGCATCATCTTTCACATGTACTAGAATAGCCACACAGTCAGATTGGATGCTGGAGATAATTGTGATGGATAACAAAGGGGGCAACTGTAGGTGTGCAAAGTTTCAGACTGATAACTTCAGGAATGGGTGAGCTGCATGACATTTAGCATGAAGTCACCCATGTGTTCCACACAAGTTGCCCAAATGTACCCAAGTGGGCGAATTGGTGAAATGACCTATAACTATATACAACAGTGCAAATAACTATATACAACATATCAAAAAGCGATTCTAACACACACAGCAACAAAAAAATGTTTACAAAAATATAATATATATAATATTTTTTTAAGTACACCGTTTGGAAGTCCTCTACACAATATTTTGCTGCCTGTGCCATGTCCCATACCATGTCCCATATCAGTCTCTTTCTGATGTAAAGCAGAGGCAAACTGAACAAGTGGTGCAGTTCATGCGACACAGAACACAACGACGCCTCCATGCTGTGCCCTTTTGGCCCTGAGGCACAGTCATGCCTGCTGTAATGAACTGTGGCATATGAACACCACTGGAGGTAGGAGTAGAGGGGGCAGAGGTAGAGCGGGCAGCTTGGCATTGGGGGCTCCAATTCGGAGTCGCTATCACTGTGAAAGAAAACTTTAAAATTAATTAATTTGAATTTTAATTAATTAATATTTGTATTGTATGAGCCTTTTATCATCACATAAAATAAACAGATATGTATTATATAGATCAGAGGGAACAGTCACTAAGGTGAAGTGCTGTTCCATTCAACTCCGGCCATTGTTGTGGGCCTGCCCTCCCCTGAACAGCACCCAATGGCTATTTCATATGGAAATGAAGAGGAGTAGCAGGCGCAGTGGCCATGTGTGTGTTTGCTGTTCTACTCCCTTATATTTGAATAAAAAAATGAAAAATATATACAAACCACACATTTTATTGCAAATTGCAAAATATATATAAACTTTTTTTTTTTTTTGCAAAAATATATATCTGTCTCTCACTTTAACTTTTTCACTTTCACTTTAGACTTTGACTTCGCTTCTCCTGATTTATTCGCCATGATGTCTTCAATGAAATCGCTGGAAAATACAACTTTCCGAAATACTGCTGCGCGTAACAAGCCTCACAGCAACTCCTCTGATTGTCAAGGCGAGAATGGAGTTCGTTACGCGTGCAGTTACAAACAAGGAATGGTGGTCCAACCCTAAACCATTACATACTGGCGTTTACCTCAGCTCATTGGCTATCTACCCAGCTAGATTTCAAGAATATCAGTGGTCATTGGGCAGAAATACAGTCAATCAACGAAGCTTCGCTAAAATGATTTGTGTGCAAGGTAGTCATTGATGTTGATGGAGATGGAGTTGCTCAATACTCAGCAGCAGTGTGTTAGATTGCCCAACTCAGAAGTACTGCTGTCTATCCAATCAGGTCTGGTTCATTTAACAGACGGGCAGGCCGACGATATAGTGAGGCTACTACACAGTTTTCCATGTCTCTTTAATGACGTTCCTACTCGTACAAATGTGTTGGAACATGACATTAATGTTGGAAATGCTGCCCCTATCAAGCAACACCCATATCGTATCAACGCTTCTAAGAGGAAGATAATGAGGGATGAAGTGAAATATTTGTTGGTGAATGACCTGGCTACGCCAAGTTCCAGCCCTTGGAGTTCTCCTTGCATTCTGGTTCCTAAACCTGATGGTACGTCCAGGTTATGTATGGATTATAGAAAGGTACATTCTGTCACAATGCCAGATTCGTTCCCGTTACCCAGACTGGACGACTGTATTGACATTGTTGGTGCTGATACTTATGTAACTAAGTTGGACCTTTTAAAAGGTTACTGGCAGGTTCCGTTAACCTCACGTGCTTCTGAGATTTCTGCCTTTGTAACCCCAGACAACTTCCTACAGTACTCAGTCATGGCTTTTGGGATGCGAAATGCACCAGACACTTTCCAACGACTGGTTAACTCTGTATTAGCTGGTGTTCCCAATTGTAGTGCATACCTTGATGACCTAGTGATTTATTCGTCTGAGTGGTCAGATCATGTTGACTCTCTAAGGGTTGTATGTGAACGGTTGGCAGCTGCTTCTCTAATCCTGAATGTGGCAAAGTGCGAGTTTGGGAAGGCTACTATTACCTATCTCGGTAAAGAGGTCAGCCATGGACAGGTGCGCCCTGTTGATGCCAAGGTTTTGGCTAGACAAGAGCTACGCCGCTTTTTAGGGATAGTTGGCTACTACCGTAGTTTCTGAAAACATTTCTCTGCTATAGTTGCTCCATTATCCGATTTGCTCAGTCCGGCTAGAGCATATGAGTGGTCCCCTGATTGTAAGGTAGCTTTCGAATCTGCTAAAGCACTCTTATGTAATACCCCTGTACTTGCCTCTCCGGATTTTTGAGCAACCGTTTAACCTTGAGGTAGATGCTAGTGCCAGAGGTGCTGGTGCTGTTCTACTGCAGCAGGACAAGAGTGGAGTGGATCATCCCGTTTGTTATTTTTCACGTAAGTTTAACAAATGTCAGGTAAACTATGCAACTATTGAACAAGAGGCTCTTGCTTTGTTGATGCTTTGAAGTATATATTGGTTCCAGTGCCCTACCAGTGATTGTATATACTGACCACAACCCCTTAGTGTTTCTCCACCGTATGTACAACCAGAACCAGCGCCTTATGCGTTGGGCCCTTATTGTACAGAATTTTAATTTGGAGATACAGCATGAAAAAGGTTCTGAAAATGTATTAGCAGATGCTTTGTCTCGTGTGTAAAATTATGATTTTTGTATGTTTTGTAGGTTGCCTTTGTTGTTGATTTTGTGGGTATTCATTGTAATACTGTGGTCGCAATCCCCCCCTAGGGTTGCTCTTTTAAGGGTGGGAGGGTTACGGATACAAGTATTCTATGTGTATCCTGTGTGTGTATTTCTTTTCTCTCCTTCTCCCCTTCTCACAGGTGGCAATCATCATTCCCCAATCAGTCACCATGCAGTCATCAATCAGAAGACACACCTCCTTCTGTTTCCATTACCCAATCACATCCCCTTTCCCTTGATTTAAAAACCCATTCAGTTGTTTCCTCTGGAGCTCTATCTCTCTATCAATCTCTCGGTAGTTCTCTGGTTTTGTTTTCACAACTACATGTCACTTTGTACAGTAGATCAGGGGAGACAGTAAACCGGTAATAAACAGTATGTACAGTAGATCAGGGAGACAGTAAACCGGTTATAAACAGTATGTACAGTAGATCAGGGAGACTGTAAACCGGTTATAAACAGTATGTACAGTAGATCAGGGAGACAGTAAACCGGTAATAAACAGTATGTACAGTAGATCAGGGAGACAGTAAACCGGTAATAAACAGTATGTACAGTAGATCAGGAAGACAGTAAACCGGTTATAAACAGTATGTACAGTATATCAGGGGAGACAGTAAACTGGTAATAAACAGTATGTACAGTAGATCAGGGAGACAGTAAACCGGTTTATATATCACGTTGTCAAGGCATATGGTCATAGCGCAAAACAACACAATTATCACAACACACAGGTTGTTGTCTGGAGTGTTTTTTTTCTGGACTGGCTTCCCCAGTGATTTTACCAACGCACAGATACTTCAAGACTTTAAGGCATGTGTATAGACATGTCTTAAAGATGTCTCAAGACGTCTTAAATGTTTAAATAATAAGACGTTTGATTTCACTTATGTACTCATTCGTCTGACAGTTTTTCCCAAACAACTGTTTAAAACAATGATAAATCATCAACATTTAGGCATTCTGATGTACCAACGGAAGGACAAAAGAACACAAGTAGCACATTTAAGTATGCGATTATTTCTAAATAGATGTGATAAATTAATTTACAGATTAAAATAGATGGACAATCCCAACGTGTACAGATTAAAATAGATGGCATTTACAGTATGTACAGCAGATCATGGAGACAGTAAACAGGATGTACAGTAGATCAGGGAGACAGTAAACCGGTAATAAACAGTATGTACAGTAGATCAGGGAGACAGTAAACCGGTAATAAACAGTATGTACAGTAGATCAGGGAGACAGTAAACCGGTAATAAACAGTATGTACAGTAGATCAGGGGAGACAGTAAACCGGTAATAAACAGTATGTACAGTAGATCAGGGAGACAGTAAACCGGTTATAAACAGTATGTACAGTAGATCAGGGAGACTGTAAACCGGTTATAAACAGTATGTACAGTAGATCAGGGAGACAGTAAACCGGTAATAAACAGTATGTACAGTAGATCAGGGAGACAGTAAACCGGTAATAAACAGTATGTACAGTAGATCAGGAAGACAGTAAACCGGTTATAAACAGTATGTACAGTAGATCAGGGGAGACAGTAAACTGGTAATAAACAGTATGTACAGTAGATCAGGGAGACAGTAAACCGGTAATAAACAGTATGTACAGTAGATCAGGGAGACAGTAAACCGGTAATAAACAGTATGTACAGTAGATCAGGGGAGACAGTAAACAGGTAATAAACAGTATGTACAGTAGATCAGGGAGACAGTAAACCGGTAATAAACAGTATGTACAGTAGATCAGGGAGACAGTAAACTGGTAATAAACAGTATGTACAGTAGATCAGGGAGACAGTAAACCGGTAATAAACAGTATGTACAGTAGATCAGGGGAGACAGTAAACCGTTATAAACAGTATGTTCAGTAGATCAGGGAGACAGTAAACCGGTTATAAACAGTATGTACAGTAGATCAGGGAGACAGTAAACCGGTTATAAACAGTATGTACAGTAGATCAGGGGAGACAGTAAACAGGTAATAAATAGTATGTACAGTAGATCAGGGGAGACAGTAAGCAGGTAATAAATAGTATGTACAGTAGATCAGGGAAACAGTAAACAGGATGTACAGTAGATCAGGGAGACAAACCGGTAATAAACAGTATGTACAGTAGATCAGGGAGACAGTAAACAGGATGTACAGTAGATCAGGGAGACAAACCGGTAATAAACAGTATGTACAGTAGATCAGGGAGACAGTAAACCGGTAATAAACAGTATGTACAGTAGATCAGGGAGACAGTAAACCGGTAATAAACAGTATGTACAGTAGATCAGGGAGACAGTAAACCGGTAATAAACAGTATGTACAGTAGATCAGGGAGACAGTAAACCGGTAATAAACAGTATGTACAGCAGATCAGGGAGACAGTAAACAGGTAATAAACAGTATGTACAGTAGATCAGGGAGACAGTAAACGGTAATAAAAAGTATGTACAGTAGATCAGGGAGACAGTAAACTGGTAATAAACAGTATGTACAGTAGATCAGGGAGACAGTAAACCGGTAATAAACAGTATGTACAGTAGATCAGAGGAGACAGTAAACCGGTAATAAACAGTATGTACAGTAGATCAGGGAGACAGTAAACAGGATGTACAGTAGATCAGGGGAGACAGTAAACCGGTAATAAAAAAGTATGTACAGTAGATCAGGGAAACAGTAAACAGGATGTACAGTAGATCAGGGGAGACAGTAAACCGGTAATAAACAGTATGTACAGTAGATCAGGGAGACAGTAAACCGGTAATAAACAGTATGTACAGTAGATCAGGGGAGACAGTAAACCGGTAATAAACAGTATGTACAGTAGATCAGGGAGACAGTAAACCGGTAATAAACAGTATGTACAGTAGATCAGGGGAGACAGTAAACCGGTAATAAACAGTATGTACAGTAGATCAGGGAGACAGTAAACCGGTAATAAACAGTGTGTACAGTAGATCAGGGGAGACAGTAAACCGGTAATAAACAGTTTGTACAGTAGATCAGGGGAGACAGTAAACCGGTAATAAACAGTATGTACAGTAGATCAGGGGAGACAGTAAACCGGTAATAAACAGTATGTACAGTAGATCAGGGAGACAGTAAACCGGTAATAAACAGTATGTACAGTAGATCAGGGAGACAGTAAACCGGTTATAAACAGTATGTACAGTAGATCAGGGAGACAGTAAACAGGTAATAAACAGTATGTACAGTAGATCAGGGAGACAGTAAACCGGTAATAAACAGTATGTACAGTAGATCAGGGAGACTGTAAACCGGTTATAAACAGTATGTACAGTAGATCAGGGAGACAGTAAACTGGTAATAAACAGTATGTACAGTAGATCAGGGAGACAGTAAACCGGTTATAAACAGTATGTACAGTAGATCAGGGGAGACAGTAAACTGGTAATAAACAGTATGTACAGTAGATCAGGGAGACAGTAAACCGGTAATAAACAGTATGTACAGTAGATCAGGGGAGACAGTAAACAGGTAATAAACAGTATGTACAGTAGATCAGCGAGACAGTAAACCGGTAATAAACAGTATGTACAGTAGATCAGGGAGACAGTAAACTGGTAATAAACAGTATGTACAGTAGATCAGGGAGACAGTAAACCGGTAATAAACAGTATGTACAGTAGATCAGGGGAGACAGCAAACCGTTATAAACAGTATGTACAGTAGATCAGGGAGACAGTAAACCGCTTATAAACAGTATGTACAGTAGATCAGGGAGACAGTAAACCGGTAATAAACAGTATGTACAGTAGATCAGGGAGACAGTAAACCGGTAATAAACAGTATGTACAGTAGATCAGGGAGACAGTAAACCGGTAATAAACAGTATGTACAGTAGATCAGGGAGACAGTAAACCGGTTATAAACAGTATGTACAGTAGATCAGGGGAGACAGTAAACAGGTAATAAACAGTATGTACAGTAGATCAGGGGAGACAGTAAGCAGGTAATAAATAGTATGTACAGTAGATCAGGGAAACAGTAAACAGGATGTACAGTAGATCAGGGAGACAAACCGGTAATAAACAGTATGTACAGTAGATCAGGGAGACAGTAAACAGGATGTACAGTAGATCAGGGAGACAAACCGGTAATAAACCGTATGTACAGTAGATCAGGGAGACAGTAAACCGGTAATAAACAGTATGTACAGTAGATCAGGGAGACAGTAAACCGGTAATAAACAGTATGTACAGTAGATCAGGGAGACAGTAAACCGGTAATAAACAGTATGTACAGTAGATCAGGGAGACTGTAAACCGGTTATAAACAGTATGTACAGTAGATCAGGGAGACAGTAAACCGGTAATAAACAGTATGTACAGTAGATCAGGGAGACAGTAAACCGGTAATAAACAGTATGTACAGTAGATCAGGGAGACAGTAAACCGGTAATAAACAGTATGTACAGTAGATCAGGGAGACAGTAAACCGGTAATAAACAGTATGTACAGTTGATCAGGGAGACAGTAAACCGGTTATAAACAGTATGTACAGTAGATCAGGAAGACAGTAAGCAGGTAATAAACAGTATGTACAGTAGATCAGGGAAACAGTAAACAGGATGTACAGTCGATCAGGGAGAGAGTAAACCGGTAATAAACAGTATGTACAGTAGATCAGGGAGACAGTAAACCGGTAATAAACAGTATGTACAGTAGATCAGGGAGACAGTAAACCGGTAATAAACAGTATGTACAGTAGATCAGGGAGACAGTAAACCGGTTATAAACAGTATGTACAGTATATCAGGGAGACAGTAAACTGGTAATAAACAGTATGTACAGTAGATCAGGGAGACAGTAAACCGGTAATAAACAGTATGTACAGTAGATCAGGGAGACTGTAAACTGGTTATAAACAGTATGTACAGTAGATCAGGGAGACAGTAAACCGGTAATAAACAGTATGTACAGTAGATCAGGGAGACAGTAAACCGGTAATAAACAGCATGTACAGTAGATCAGGGAGACAGTAAACCGGTAATAAACAGTATGTACAGTAGATCAGGGAGACAGTAAACCGGTAATAAACAGTATGTACAGTAGATCAGGGAGACAGTAAACCGGTTATAAACAGTATGTATAGTAGATCAGGGAGACAGTAAACTGGTAATAAACAGTATGTACAGTAGATCAGGGAGACAGTAAACCGGTAATAAACAGTATGTACAGTAGATCAGGGGAGACAGTAAACCGGTAATAAACAGTATGTACAGTAGATCAGGGAGACAGTAAACCGGTTATAAACAGTATGTACAGTAGATCAGGGAGACTGTAAACCGGTTATAAACAGTATGTACAGTAGATCAGGGAGACAGTAAACCGGTAATAAACAGTATGTACAGTAGATCAGGGAGACAGTAAACCGGTAATAAACAGTATGTACAGTAGATCAGGAAGACAGTAAACCGGTTATAAACAGTATGTACAGTAGATCAGGGGAGACAGTAAACTGGTAATAAACAGTATGTACAGTAGATCAGGGAGACAGTAAACCGGTAATAAACAGTATGTACAGTAGATCAGGGAGACAGTAAACCGGTAATAAACAGTATGTACAGTAGATCAGAGGAGACAGTAAACCGGTAATAAACAGTATGTATAGTAGATCAGGGGAGACAGTAAGCAGGTAATAAACAGTATGTACAGTAGATCAGGGAGACAGTAAACCGGTAATAAACAGTATGTACAGTAGATCAGGGGAGACAGTAAACAGGTAATAAACAGTATGTACAGTAGATCAGGGAGACAGTAAACCGGTAATAAACAGTATGTACAGTAGATCAGGGAGACAGTAAACTGGTAATAAACAGTATGTACAGTAGATCAGGGAGACAGTAAACCGGTAATAAACAGTATGTACAGTAGATCAGGGGAGACAGTAAACCGTTATAAACAGTATGTACAGTAGATCAGGGAGACAGTAAACCGGTTATAAACAGTATGTACAGTAGATCAGGGAGACAGTAAACCGGTTATAAACAGTATGTACAGTAGATCAGGGGAGACAGTAAACAGGTAATAAACAGTATGTACAGTAGATCAGGGGAGACAGTAAGCAGGTAATAAATAGTATGTACAGTAGATCAGGGAAACAGTAAACAGTATGTACAGTAGATAAGGGAGACAAACCGGTAATAAACAGTATGTACAGTAGATCAGGGAGACAGTAAACAGGATGTACAGTAGATCAGGGAGACAAACCGGTAATAAACAGTATGTACAGTAGATCAGGGAGACAGTAAACCGGTAATAAACAGTATGTACAGTAGATCAGGGAGACAGTAAACCGGTAATAAACAGTATGTACAGTAGATCAGGGAGACAGTAAACCGGTAATAAACAGTATGTACAGTAGATCAGGGAGACAGTAAACCGGTAATAAACAGTATGTACAGTAGATCAGGGAGACAGTAAACAGGTAATAAACAGTATGTACAGTAGATCAGGGAGACAGTAAACCGGTAATAAAAAGTATGTACAGTAGATCAGGGAGACAGTAAACTGGTAATAAATATTATGTACAGTAGATCGGGGAGACAGTAAACCGGTAATAAACAGTATGTACAGTAGATCAGGGAGACAGTAAACAGGATGTACAGTAGATCAGGGGAGACAGTAAACCGGTAATAAAAAAAGTATGTACAGTAGATCAGGGAAACAGTAAACATGATGTACAGTAGATCAGGGGAGACAGTAAACCGGTAATAAACAGTATGTACAGTAGATCAGGGAGACAGTAAACCGGTAATAAACAGTATGTACAGTAGATCAGGGGAGACAGTAAACCGGTAATAAACAGTATGTACAGTAGATCAGGGAGACAGTAAACCGGTAATAAACAGTATGTACAGTAGATCAGGGGAGACAGTAAACCGGTAATAAACAGTATGTACAGTAGATCAGGGAGACAGTAAACCGGTAATAAACAGTGTGTACAGTAGATCAGGGGAGACAGTAAACCGGTAATAAACAGTTTGTACAGTAGATCAGGGGAGACAGTAAACCGGTAATAAACAGTATGTACAGTAGATCAGGGGAGACAGTAAACCGGTAATAAACAGTATGTACAGTAGATCAGGGAGACAGTAAACCGGTAATAAACAGTATGTACAGTAGATCAGGGAGACAGTAAACCGGTTATAAACAGTATGTACAGTAGATCAGGGAGACAGTAAACAGGTAATAAACAGTATGTACAGTAGATAAGGGAGACAGTAAACCGGTAATAAACAGTATGTACAGTAGATCAGGGAGACTGTAAACCGGTTATACACAGTATGTACAGTAGATCAGGGAAACAGTAAACAGTATGTACAGTAGATAAGGGAGACAAACCGGTAATAAACAGTATGTACAGTAGATCAGGGAGACAGTAAACAGGATGTACAGTAGATCAGGGAGACAAACCGGTAATAAACAGTATGTACAGTAGATCAGGGAGACAGTAAACCGGTAATAAACAGTATGTACAGTAGATCAGGGAGACAGTAAACCGGTAATAAACAGTATGTACAGTAGATCAGGGAGACAGTAAACCGGTAATAAACAGTATGTACAGTAGATCAGGGAGACAGTAAACCGGTAATAAACAGTATGTACAGTAGATCAGGGAGACAGTAAACAGGTAATAAACAGTATGTACAGTAGATCAGGGAGACAGTAAACCGGTAATAAAAAGTATGTACAGTAGATCAGGGAGACAGTAAACTGGTAATAAATATTATGTACAGTAGATCGGGGAGACAGTAAACCGGTAATAAACAGTATGTACAGTAGATCAGGGAGACAGTAAACAGGATGTACAGTAGATCAGGGGAGACAGTAAACCGGTAATAAAAAAAGTATGTACAGTAGATCAGGGAAACAGTAAACATGATGTACAGTAGATCAGGGGAGACAGTAAACCGGTAATAAACAGTATGTACAGTAGATCAGGGAGACAGTAAACCGGTAATAAACAGTATGTACAGTAGATCAGGGGAGACAGTAAACCGGTAATAAACAGTATGTACAGTAGATCAGGGAGACAGTAAACCGGTAATAAACAGTATGTACAGTAGATCAGGGGAGACAGTAAACCGGTAATAAACAGTATGTACAGTAGATCAAGGAGACAGTAAACCGGTAATAAACAGTGTGTACAGTAGATCAGGGGAGACAGTAAACCGGTAATAAACAGTTTGTACAGTAGATCAGGGGAGACAGTAAACCGGTAATAAACAGTATGTACAGTAGATCAGGGGAGACAGTAAACCGGTAATAAACAGTATGTACAGTAGATCAGGGAGACAGTAAACCGGTAATAAACAGTATGTACAGTAGATCAGGGAGACAGTAAACCGGTTATAAACAGTATGTACAGTAGATCAGGGAGACAGTAAACAGGTAATAAACAGTATGTACAGTAGATAAGGGAGACAGTAAACCGGTAATAAACAGTATGTACAGTAGATCAGGGAGACTGTAAACCGGTTATACACAGTATGTACAGTAGATCAGGGAGACAGTAAACAGGTAATAAACAGTATGTACAGTAGATCAGGGAGACAGTAAACCGGTAATAAACAGTATGTACAGTAGATCAGGGAGACAGTAAACTGGTAATAAACAGTATGTACAGTAGATCAGGGAGACAGTAAACCGGTTATAAACAGTATGTACAGTAGATCAGGGGAGACAGTAAACTGGTAATAAACAGTATGTACAGTAGATCAGGGGAGACAGTAAGCAGGTAATAAATAGTATGTACAGTAGATCAGGGAAACAGTAAACAGGATGTACAGTAGATCAGGGGAGACAGTAAACCGGTAATAAACAGTATGTACAGTAGATCAGGGAGACAGTAAACAGGATGTACAGTAGATCAGGGAGACAAACCGGTAATAAACCGTATGTACAGTAGATCAGGGAGACAGTAAACCGGTAATAAACAGTATGTACAGTAGATCAGGGAGACAGTAAACCGGTAATAAACAGTATGTACAGTAGATCAGGGAGACAGTAAACCGGTAATAAACAGTATGTACAGTAGATCAGGGAGACTGTAAACCGGTTATAATCAGTATGTACAGTAGATCAGGGAGACAGTAAACCGGTTATAAACAGTATGTACAGTAGATCAGGGGAGACAGTAAACCGGTAATAAACAGTATGTACAGTAGATCAGGGAGACAGTAAACCGGTTATAAACAGTATGTAAAGTAGATCAGGGAGACTGTAAACCGGTTATAAACCGTATGTACAGTAGATCAGGGAGACAGTAAACCGGTAATAAACAGTATGTACAGTAGATCAGGGAGACAGTAAACAGGTAATAAACAGTATGTACAGTAGATCAGGGAGACAGTAAACAGGTAATAAACATTATGTACAGTAGATCAGGGAGAAAGTAAACTGGTAATAAACGGTATGTACAGTAGATCAGGGGAGACAGTAAACCGGTAATAAACAGTATGTACAGTAGATCAGGGGAGACAGTAAACCGGTAATAAACAGTATGTACATTAGATCAGGGAGACAGTAAACCGGTAATAAACAGTATGTACAGTAGATCAGAGGAGACAGTAAACCGGTAATAAACAGTATGTACAGTAGATCAGGGAGACAGTAAACCGGTAAGAAACAGTATGTACAGTAGATCAGGGAGACAGTAAACCGGTAATAAACAGTATGTACAGTAGATCAGGGAGACAGTAAACTGGTAACAAACAGTATGTACAGTAGATCAGGGAGACTGTAAACCGGTAATAAACAGTATGTACAGTAGATCAGGGAGACAGTAAACCGTTTATAAACAGTATGTACAGTAGATCAGGGGAGACAGTAAACCGGTAATAAACAGTATGTACAGTAGATCAGGGGAGACAGTAAACCGGTTATAAACAGTATGTACAGTAGATCAGGGAGACAGTAAACCGGTAATAAACAGTATGTACAGTAGATCAGGGGAGACAGTAAACCGGTAATAAACAGTATGTACAGTAGATCAGGGAGACAGTAAACCGGTTATAAACAGTATGTAAAGTAGATCAGGGAGACTGTAAACCGGTTATAAACCGTATGTACAGTAGATCAGGGAGACAGTAAACCGGTAATAAACAGTATGTACAGTAGATCAGGGGAGACAGTAAACTGGTAATAAACAGTATGTACAGTAGATCAGGGGAGACAGTAAACAGGTAATAAACAGTATGTACAGTAGATCAGGGGAGACAGTAAACCGGTAATAAACAGTATGTACAGTAGATCAGGGAGACAGTAAACCGGTAATAAACAGTATGTACAGTAGATCAGGGGAGACAGTAAGCAGGTAATAAACAGTATGTACAGTAGATCAGGGAGACAGTAAACCGGTTATAAACAGTATGTACAGTAGATCAGGGGAGACAGTAAACAGGTAATAAACAGTATGTATAGTAGATCAGGGAGACAGTAAACCGGTAATAAACAGTATGTACAGTAGATCAGGGAGACAGTAAACCGGTAATAAACAGTATGTACAGTAGATCAGGGAGACAGTAAACCGGTAATAAACAGTATATACAGTAGATCAGGGAGACAGTAAACCATTATAAACAGTATGTACAGTAGATCAGGGAGACAGTAAACCGGTTATAAACAGTATGTACAGTAGATCAGGGAGACAGTAAACCGGTAATAAACAGTATGTACAGTAGATCAGGGAGACAGTAAACCGTTATAAACAGTATGTACAGTAGATCAGGGAGACAGTAAACCGGTTATAAACAGTATGTACAGTAGATCAGGGAGACCGTAAACCGGTAATAAACAGTATGTACAGTAGATCAGGGGAGACAGTAAACCGGTAATAAACAGTATGTACAGTAGATCAGGGGAGACAGTAAACTGGTAATAAACAGTATGTACAGTAGATCAGGGAGACAGTAAACCGGTTATAAACAGTATGTACAGTAGATCAGGGGAGACAGTAAACCGGTAATAAACAGTATGTACAGTAGATCAGGGAGACAGTAAACCGGTAATAAACAGTATGTACAGTAGATCAGGGAGACAGTAAACCGGTAATAAACAGTATGTACAGTAGATCAGGGAGACAGTAAACCGGTAATAAACAGTATGTACAGTAGATCAGGGAGACAGTAAACCGGTAATAAACAGTATGTACAGTAGATCAGGGAGACAGTAAACCGGTAATAAACAGTATGTACAGTAGATCAGGGAGACAGTAAACCGGTTATAAACTGTATGTACAGTAGATCAGGGGAGACAGTGAGCAGGTAATAAACAGTATGTACAGTAGATCAGGGAGACAGTAAACCAGTAATAAACAGTATGTATAGTAGATCAGAGGAGACAGTAAACCGGTTATAAACAGTATGTACAGTAGATCAGGGAGACAGTAAACCGGTAATAAACAGTATGTACAGTAGATCAGGGAGACTGTAAACCGGTTATAAACAGTATGTACAGTAGATCAGGGAGACAGTAAACCGGTAATAAACAGTATGTACAGTAGATCAGGGAGACAGTAAACCGGTAATAAACAGTATGTACAGTAGATCAGGGAGACAGTAAACCGGTAATAAACAGTATGTATAGTAGATAAGGGAGACAGTAAACCGGTAATAAACAGTATGTATAGTAGATCAGGGAGACAGTAAACCGGTAATAAACAGTATGTACAGTAGATCAGGGAGACAGTAAACCGGTAATAAACAGTATGTACAGTAGATCAGGGAGACAGTAAACAGGTAATAAACAGTATGTACAGTAGATCAGGGAGACAGTAAACTGGTAATAAACGGTATGTACAGTAGATCAGGGGAGACAGTAAACCGGTAATAAACAGTATGTACAGTAGATCAGGGGAGACAGTAAACCGGTAATAAACAGTATGTACAGTAGATCAGGGAGACAGTAAACCGGTAATAAACAGTATGTACAGTAGATCAGAGGAGACAGTAAACTGGTAATAAACAGTATGTACAGTAGATCAGGGAGACAGTAAACCGGTAATAAACAGTATGTACAGTAGATCAGGGAGACAGTAAACCGGTAATAAACAGTATGTACAGTAGATCAGGGAGACAGTAAACTGGTAATAAACAGTATGTACAGTAGATCAGGGAGACTGTAAACCGGTAATAAACAGTATGTACAGTAGATCAGGGAGACAGTAAACCGGTTATAAACAGTATGTACAGTAGATCAGGGAGACAGTAAACCGGTAATAAACAGTATGTACAGTAGATCAGGGGAGACAGTAAACCGGTAATAAACAGTATGTACAGTAGATCAGGGAGACAGTAAACCGGTTATAAACAGTATGTACAGTAGATCAGGGAGACTGTAAACCGGTTATAAACCGTATGTACAGTAGATCAGGGAGACAGTAAACCGGTAATAAACAGTATGTACAGTAGATCAGGGGAGACAGTAAACCGGTAATAAACAGTATGTACAGTAGATCAGGGAGACAGTAAACCGGTAATAAACAGTATGTACAGTAGATCAGGGAGACAGTAAACTGGTAATAAACAGTATGTACAGTAGATCAGGGGAGACAGTAAACAGGTAATAAACAGTATGTACAGTAGATCAGGGGAGACAGTAAACCGGTAATAAACAGTATGTACAGTAGATCAGGGAGACAGTAAACCGGTAATAAACAGTATGTACAGTAGATCAGGGGAGACAGTAAGCAGGTAATAAACAGTATGTACAGTAGATCAGGGAGACAGTAAACCGGTTATAAACAGTATGTACAGTAGATCAGGGGAGACAGTAAACAGGTAATAAACAGTATGTATAGTAGATCAGGGAGACAGTAAACCGGTAATAAACAGTATGTACAGTAGATCAGGGGAGACAGTAAACAGGTAATAAACAGTATGTATAGTAGATCAGGGAGACAGTAAACCGGTAATAAACAGTATGTACAGTAGATCAGGGAGACAGTAAACCGGTTATAAACAGTATGTACAGTAGATCAGGGGAGACAGTAAACAGGTAATAAACAGTATGTATAGTAGATCAGGGAGACAGTAAACCGGTTAGAAACAGTATGTACAGTAGATCAGGGAGACAGTAAACCGGTTATAAACAGTATGTACAGTAGATCAGGGGAGACAGTAAACAGGTAATAAACAGTATGTACAGTAGATCAGGGAGACAGTAAACCGGTAATAAACAGTATGTACAGTAGATCAGGGAGACAGTAAACCGGTAATAAACAGTATGTACAGTAGATCAGGGAGACAGTAAACCGGTAATAAACAGTATGTACAGTAGATCAGGGAGACAGTAAACCGTTATAAACAGTATGTACAGTAGATCAGGGAGACAGTAAACCGGTTATAAACAGTATGTACAGTAGATCAGGGGAGACAGTAAGCAGGTAATAAACAGTATGTACAGTAGATCAGCTTCAACAGGGTCAGTTTTCCTGACAACAGCATTGGGCAGGAGGCTCTCAATCGCATCAGAGATGAAGATCCGTCCTAAAAGATAAATTGTTTTAACTGTGAGTTATTATAACACCTCATATTCATAACGAAACTCCATCTGCCAAAACATTGACCCCAACTGCTTCTGCACTAGTGTTCTACTGGAGTAGAGAGCCATTATCTAATGACTAGGTTTTGGGCATTGCAATCAATTCAATCTTTGCCAGACGTTCACGTCATTCAAGGCTCACTTTAAGAAAATCTCGTGGAGACATTTCCCTACACATTGGTGATGATGAACTGAATTCCAAAATGCTGGCTCTCGTGGAAAAGTCAGGAATTGAATGCATCCCTGTGGCACTCACTAACTGGGACAAATTTAATTAAAACTTCCAGTAACAGACTTTTCCATGTCAAATAAGTGGAATGTGGAGAGTGGCTGAAAAGGGGACAGTTGGTAGTTGTGTCCTCATTTTCTGAAAAAGCATTAAGCATTTACTGTAATTTATACTGACACTTTTCAATTCAGCATAAAACAAGAATTCCAATTATCTAGTCACACTTTAACTGTGATTTATTTTATAGCTGTGTGCATGCCTCAAGGACAGTAAATCCTGATAATATATAAACACATGCACTTAGCAGACACTATCCACTATACAGGACACAGCATTTTCAATTCATACCTAGAACGCACACTGGATGGAACATCCTCCTTTCTGAAGTTGTCTCAATATCTCCAGTAAGTATATATGTCATCTGACTTTCCTGATGTTTCCAAGTAGACACTTAGTGCTACTTAGTGCAACTTAGTGCTAATAACGCACTCACTCACTCACTCACTCACTCTCTCACACACAGAGAACATACATGAACATGATGAGGTGGACCTGCGGTGACTGAGTGAGATTATCATTATGCCCACCTGAAAATGTCCTCCTCCCTTCCTCATGCTCAACACGTCATCTGGCAACATTCTGTTTTTAGAACCCCATCTCTCCTCTCGTTGTCAATGTCCTCATCGTCAGGTACTGATACATGTTGGTATTGATCATGATGAGAAATATTGACAGGAAGATGTATAGATCATCTGGATTAATTGGACAAAACGTGCCCAATATGGCCTACCAAAGACGTGATCATCCTCACCACTTCTAACATAATTCTAGATTTGAACGTAACTAGTTAGCTGCAATACCAGACAAGACTGTATGGATTTGTTTCGACAAACATGTCCAATATTTTCGTTGCTTAAGCAAGCTAGTTTAACTTTAACACAATGGCCTTAGCGTTATACAACATTCGACAACCAAAGACATTATCGTCTTCTTTATTCTCCCCAAGATCATTCCTCTCCACTCCTAAAATAATCCAGATTTTGAAAGTAACATTTCTACAAAACACTGTAAGGATTTGTTGTTTGATGAGGGATGGACAGTCCGTCTCATGACAGTCTACACAACCCCCCCCCAATTCAATTCTCTAGGCTAATTACCAATAAACTAATTGGAATTGCTAAGCAAGAAAGAAGTGCTTGTTATCCAACTCCTGCGGATATAAAAAACACACACTTTTAACCCTCCAATTTGACCCATTTCCACATTTGAGTTGTCTAAAATACTAGTTAACCTCTCTTTCTTCCTGAAATTAAATATTTGAACCTAACTTCAAAATGTGGACATATTGATGTGTTGTGGAATGTTTGTGTAGATTTTGTATATAAACATGATGTTGTGGGTCATTTTGACCCAGAGGCTTTCATGTGTATAGATATTTGCACAGGTCCAAAATAAACAAGTGTCTTTGATATATTTTGTGTTGACTGGTTCTGATTGCACTTTTGTAATTCTGTTTGGGTGAAAAGGAGGTTTCCCAAGCTTCTCTTTCTCAGTGCGAGAGCACCAGATCTCCGACATAGACACTCAATGAGCTCCAAAAGATTTTAAGTCAATGAATCCATATCACAAATTCTGGACTGTGACAGTGAAATAGAGGACATTTCAGAGACAGAGGACATTTCAGAGACAGAGGACATTTCAGAGACAGAGGACATTTCAGAGACAGAGGACATTTCAGAGACAGAGGACATTTCAGAGACCATTTCAGAGACAGAGGACATTTCAGAGACAGAGGACATTTCAGAGACAGAGGACATTTCAGAGGACATTTCAGAGACAGAGGACATTTCAGAGACAGAGGACATTTCAGAGACAGAGGACATTTCAGAGATAGAGGACAATGCTGTTGATGATCCTGGGCCATAAAGCTGGGCCATCTAAACCCACCTCCAACCAACCAGCAATGGATCCAGTGGATACAGGTGATGTCAAGAAATGGAAAAGATGCCTCCCCCTTCGACAAGACAGTAAAACCAGCACCACTTGTGTAGAATGTAATAAATACATCTGCAGGAAGCACACAAGTGCACAGGGTTCCACATGTGGAGAGAAAGATTGAAGGCTTAATTTTAAACAATTGGGTCAAGTGTTACTATTACTGGGAAATACCAAGAAAATGTCTACTTGGGGAAACAGAAAATGCTTGTTTGTGAGAAAGGAAATATGTTTAACAAACAAATCAAATGTTATTTTATATTTCTTCTTTCCGAAAGGTCTGACAAGACTGTTTTTGGTTGATTCTTTGGCTGTCTTGTGTTTTTAAACTCAATCTGACCCACAATGGATGTACTTTCCTTTCAGAAAAACACCACGGATAAACCTCAATGTCAAAATAATCAGTTTACCAGCAAAATGGAGAGACCAAGACGTTACGGTAACATTTCTGACAAAGAAAATGAAGGTGTACTTACAATTTGTCACATTTGTGACATATGTAGCGTTACCACCGTCTCTGACAGTTACAGTATTTTGCATCCAAATATCATACATTTGTTAATGCCAGGTCGCAATTGTAAATGAGAACTTGCCTACTTGGTTAAATAAAGGTAAAATAAATGAAATAAATAATAATTCTTTGTAACGTTTAACATTCCAGCGAGGTCTGTCATTGAGCCAAACACTGCAGCAGCACCTCTGGGGCTGGTGGTGCCTGCTATGAGCAGGTTCGGGAGAGAACAGGGTCAAGTAGGTAGTGAGAGGTCAGTAAATAAATTACTTCTGGCATGTTTTTCGAGAAAGTCTATAGCAGTCTGTCTAAAGCTTTCAAAGTTTTGACATAATGTTTAGGGACAGAGTCCTCCTCGCCATCAGGGACAGAGTCCTGCACCTGTCCTTGCCATCAGGGACAGAGTCCTGCACCTGTCCTCGCCATCAGGGACAGGAGCCAAGTGCTGCCTCATCATGTAAGAATACACACACACAGCCTCTGTAGATAGGCTATACATCGGCAGAACAGAGCAGACACCTTTGGGTGGCGGTCTATGTACATTTGTGAACAACAGCTGGTGCACGATATCTAAGGAAGTCTTGAGGTTTTGATCGCCTGAGGTAGAGTATATCATAATAAGCTGTAGACCACACTATCTACCTTGTTTTCATCTGTATTTTTTTTGTAGCTGTCTACATACCACCACGGACTGATGTTGGCACTCAGACCGCACTCATTGAGCTGTATACCGCCATAAGTAAACAGGAAAACGCTCATCCGGTCAGTATGCCTAGTGGCTGGGGACTTTAATGCAGGGAAACTTAACTCAGTTTTACCTCATTTCCATCAGCATGTTAAATGTGTAACCAGAGGGAAAAAACGGAGTTCCACCTATACTCCACACACAGAGATGCGTACAAAGCTCTCCCTCACCCTCCATTTGACAAATCTGACCATAATTATATCCTCCTGATTCCTGTTTACAAGCAAAGATTAAAGAACAAAGCACCAGTGACTCTGTCAATAAAAAAGTGGTCAGATGAAGCAGATGCTAATCTACAGGACTGTTTGCTAGCACAGACTGGAATATGTTCCGGGATTCCTCCGATGACATTGAGGAGTACAACACATCAGTCATAGTCTTCATCAATAAGCGCATCAATGACATCATCCGCACAGTGATTGTACGTACATATCCAAACCAGAAGCCATGGATTACAGACAAATTTCCGCATAGAGCTAAAGGTTAGAGTTGCTGCTTTCATGGAGTGGGACTCTAACCCAAAAGCTTATAAGAAATCCCGCTACAAACCATCAAACAGGCAAAGCGTCAATACAGGACTTAGATTGAATTGTACTACACCAGCTCTGACGCTCGTCGGATGTGGCAGGGCTTGCAAACTATTACAGACTACAAAGGGAAGCACAGCCGAGAGCTGCCCAGTGAGACGAGCCTACCAGACGAGCTAAATAACTTCTATGCTCGCTTCGAGGCAAGTAACACTGAAACATGTATGAGAGCATCAGCTGTTCCGGACGACTGTGTGATCACGCTCTCCACAGCCGATGTGAGTAAGACCTTTAAACAGGTCAACATTCACAAGGCCACAGGGCCAGATGGATTATCAGGATGTGTACTCTGAGCATGCGCTAACCAACTGGCATGTCTCTTCACTGACATTTTCAACCTCTCCCTGTCTGAGTCTGTAATACCAACATGTTTCAAGCAGGACCACCATAGTCCCTGTGCCCAAGACCACTAAGGTAACCTGGCTAAATGACTACCGACCCGTGGCACTCACGTAGGTAGCCATGAAGTGCTTTGAAAGGCTGGTCATCAACACCATCATCCCAGAAACCCTAGACCGACTCCAATTTGCATACCACCCCAAAAGATCCACAGATGATGCAAGCTCTATTGCACTCCACAGTTTCACGTCCTTTCCCACCTGGACGAAAGGAACACCTATGTCAGAATGTTGTTCATTGACTACAGCTCAGCGTTCAACACCATAGTGCCCTCAAAGCTCATCACTAAGCTAAGGACCCTAGGACTAAACACCTCCAACTGGATCCTGGACTTCCTGACGGGCCACCCCCAGGTGGTCAGGGTAGGTAACAATACATCTGCCACACTGATCCTCAACACTGGGGCCCTCAGGGGTGCATGCTCAGTCCCCTCCTGTACTCCCTGTTCAATCATGACTGCACAGTCAGGCATGACATCAACACCATCATTAAGTTTGCTGATGACACGACAGTGGTAGGCCTGATGAATTACAATCATGAGACAGCCTATGGGGAGGTCACCTACTCAAGGAGATGCAAGTCTCCCCCTCAATGTGATCAAGACAAAAGAGATGATTGTGGACTACAAGAAAAAAAGGGAAGAGCACGCCCCCATTCTCAACGACGGGCTGTAGTGGAGCAGGAGGGCACGACAAAACCTATTACCCCTCGGGAGACTAAAAAATGTTGGCAGGTCCTCAACGGGTTGCATCACTGCCTGGTATGGCAACTGCTCGGCCTCCGACAGCAAGGCACTACAGAGGGTATTGCGTACGGCCCAGTACATCACCGGGGCCAAGCTTGCTGCCATCCAGAACCTCTATTCAATGCGGTGTCAGAGGAAGGCTCTAAAAATTGTCAAAGACTCCTGCCACCCTAGTCATAGGCTG
Source organism: Oncorhynchus mykiss (assembly GCF_057628025.1). Classification (NCBI taxonomy): domain Eukaryota; kingdom Metazoa; phylum Chordata; class Actinopteri; order Salmoniformes; family Salmonidae; genus Oncorhynchus; species Oncorhynchus mykiss. Next base: position 77,570,856 of record NC_143028.1, read on the forward strand.
TTCTCTCTGCTACCCCACAGCAAGTGGGACCGGAGTGCCAAGTCGAGGTCCAAAAGGCAACTTAACAACATCTACCCCCCAAGCCTTAAGACTATTGAACATCTAATCAAAGTGCTACCCAGACCTCTTTTATGCTGCTGCTACTCTCTGTTATTATCTATGCATAAGTCACTTAAATAAATCTACCTACATGTATATATCACTTCAATTACCTCGACTAACCGGTGCCCCCGCACATTGACTCTGTACTGGTACCCCCTGTATATAGCCTCCACATTGACTCTGTACCAGTACCCCCTGTATATAGCCTCCACATTGACTCTGTACCAGTACCCCCTGTATATAGCCTCCACATTGACTCTGTACCAGTACCCCCTGTATATAGCCTCCACATTGACTCTGTACCGGTACCCCCTGTATATAGCCTCCACATTGACTCTGTACCGGTACCCCTGTATATAGCCTCCACATTGACTCTGTACCTATACCCCCTGTATATAGCCTCCACATTGACTCTGTACCGTAACAACCTGTATGTAGCCTCCACATTGACTCTGTACCGGTACCCCCTGTATATAGCCTCCACATTGACTCTGTATCTATGCCCCCTGTATATAGCCTCCACATTGACTCTGTACTGGTACGTAACCTCCACATTGACTGTGTACCTATACCCCCTGTATATAGCCTCCAGATTGACTCTGTACCTATACCCCCTGTATATAGCCTCCACATTGACTCTGTACCGTAACACCCTGTATATAGCCTCCACATTGACTCTGTACAGATACCCCCTGTATATAGCCTCCACATTGACTCTGTACCGGTACCCCTGTATATAGCCTCCACATTGACTCTGTACCGGCACCCCCTGTATATAGCCTCCACATTGACTCTGTACCGTAACACCCTGTATATAGTCTCCACATTGACTCTGTACCGGTACCCCCTGTATCAAGCCTCCACATTGACTCTGTACCTATACCCGCTGTATATAGCCTCCACATTGACTCTGTACCTATACCCCCTGTATATAGCCTCCACATTGACTCTGTACCGGTACCCCCTGTATATAGCCTCCACATTGACTCTGTACCGGTACCCCCTGTATATAGTCTCCACATTGACTCTGTACCATAACACCCTGTATATAGCCTCTATATTGACTCTGTACCGTAACACCCTGTATATAGCCTCCACATTGACTCTGTACCGGTACCCCCTGTATATAGCCTCCACATTGACTCTGTACCTATACCCCCTGTATATAGTCTCCACATTGACTCTGTACCGGTAACCCCCTGTTTATAGTCTCCACATTGACTCTGTACCGGTATCCCCTGTATATAACCTCACTATTGTTATTTTAATCTTTAATCTTTAATGATTTGTTCATTTTATTTCATATCTTCTTTGATATTTGTCTTAAAACTGTAAGCGCTTCACTGTAAGGTGTGTTTTATTCGGAGCATGTGACAAATACAATTTGATTTGATGTATTAATGTCTTATTTCTTCTTCCCTTATTATGCCAACTGTATTCTCAGGGTGCAATGGGCAATTAGATTCTCAGGGTGCAATGGGCAATTAGATTCCCAGGGTGCAATGGGCAATTAGATTCTCAGGGTGCAATGGGCAATTCGATTCTCAGGGTGCAATGGGCAATTAGATTCTCAGGGTGCAATGGGCAATTCGATTCCCAGGGTGCAATGGGCAATTAGATTCTCAGGGTGCAATGGGCAATTAGATTTCCAGGGTGCAATGGGCAATTAGATTCTCAGGTTGCAATGGGCAATTCGATTCTCAGGGTGCAATGGGCAATTAGATTCTCAGGGTGCAATGGGCAATTCGATTCTCAGGGTGCAATGGGCAATTCGATTCTCAGGGTGCAATGGGCAATTAGATTCTCAGGGTGCAATGGGCAATTAGATTCTCAGGGTGCAATGGGCAATTAGATTCCCAGGGTGCAATGGGCAATTAGATTCCCAGGGTGCAATGGGCAATTAGATTCCCAGGGTGCAATGTTTGTAGATAAGTATGGGCCTTTTTCTCCAGAATCCCAAGAAGGATTGAGAATATCCAACCTCAGGGTTCAGGTCCCTCTATCTGTCAGTCCGTCTCTCTGTCTGTCAGTCCGTCTCTCTTAGACACTACTGTAATTTAAAGTGGTTTGGCTGGGTATCTCTCTCTCTCTCTCTCTCTCTCTCTGTCTCTCTCTCTCTCTCTCTCTCTGTTTTCTTTGATAAATAAAAAGTGGTTTACGTTTTAATGAATAATATTAATTATATTTATTGAGAAAAAGAAAATACAGTAGTGTCTTGAGACGTCTCATTGCATTGCATGTTTTCAAGACACAATGGCTTGGAGTGTCTTGAGACGTCGTGAGACACAAGACCTCTTAAAAGACACGTTTTCAAAAAAGCATAGTCTCATGATATGTTGTTATTTTTTGTCGCCTCAGGTAGCCTAGTGGTTAGAGCGTTGGGCCAATACTCAAGCTGACAAGCTAAAAATCTGTCGTTTTGCCCCTGAACAAGGCAGTTAACCCACTGTTCCCCGGTAGGCCATCATTGTAAATAAGAATTTGTTCTTAACTGACATGCCTAGATAAATTAAGGTTAAATAAAAACAATATTGAGACACTACTGTAATTTAAAGTGTTTGGCTGGGTATATCTCTCTCTCTCGGTTACTCTCTCTCTCTCCCTCTCTCTCGGTTCTCTCTCTTTCGGTTCCCTTTCGTTTCTCTGTTTTTCTCTCTGTCTCTCTCTCTCCCTTTCTCGGTTCCTCTCTCTCTCGGTTCTCTCTTGGTTTCTCTCTTGGTTTCTTTCTCTCTCTCTCTCTCTCATTCTCTTTTTCTGTCGCTATACCCTTCATCCTCTACCTCTATGCCACCATCTCAGAAAGCAAAGGAACGTTCCATTCTCCTCAACCAATACAGTGCTCTGTCTGCAAAATAAAAACCCCAGAACAAGAGTCTATTGTTGGAATTTCCCAAAGCACTTGAATCAGGTGAAATACGGGGGGGCAATAAAATCTAAGTGCATTTATACATTGCACATGATTGATTATTTTCCCGTGCTGACGGTCTATTTCCTATTGTATCTGCATGTATAAATATGGGAGGCAGATAAATCAGGTGAATAATGTGTATCTCCAATAGAACGGTCCTACAGTAATGAAGTGGTTTGTGTTCTTTTCAACACACCGGAGACTGTGTGAGGGTCTTGCAAGCAGTTCTCCATCAAGACGATACAGGGAAGCTGGAGGGTAGTTGCTATAGCGACAGGGAGAGATCTGAATGATTCCAGGCATCCTCAGGTGCTCGAATAGGAAACAATGACCTTGTCTGTGGGTCTCTCTGTCTGTCTGTCTGTCTGTCTGTCTGTCTGTCTGTCTGTCTGTCTGTCTGTCTGTCTGTCTGTCTGTCTGTCTGTCTGTCTGTCTGTCTGTCTGTCTGTCTGTCTGTCTGTCTGTCTGTCTCTCTCTCTCTCTCTCTCTCTCTCTCTCTCTCTCTCTCTCTCTCTCTCTCTCTCTCTCATATTGACCTTTGGGCTTCATTGTGAAGGCATGATTCTGAATCACCTACGATACATGAGGAAGAGCCCCATTGGCTTCCGGTGAAGGAGTCGCCCACACTTCTTCGTGACACAGCATTAGTCTTCATATTACTGTCTCCAGTAGCACCATGGTCTCCATAGTGGGAGGCAGTGACATTTAGACCGGAGACTCCATTAAAGAGAGCTGTGTTTTCCTGTGATGCCTCTGTCTTCTACAAAGTATTCCAATAGCAGGGGTGAGAGAGTGGAGGGGGAGGCACCAGGGAAATTAATGTGTCATCTTTCTTACATTGCAGTTAAATGTGTGTGTGTTTGTAATTTAGTTCACTTCAGTTCACTTCCTGCTTTGCCTCTCCAATGGAAAACAATGTGTACAGACTCTGTTTATTTACAGAACGATAACACTAGGATGTTTTTAATCCTTTACCAATAGCATTCTGTCAAAATTGTACTTTTGTATTATGGGCCCACATATATTGCAAATATATTTACCACTTACTCTTACAAAAAAGGTTCCAAAACAGTTCTTTGGCTGTCCCTGTAGGATAACACATTTTGGTTCCAAGTAGAACCCTCTTTGCTTCAATGAAGAACCATTTTGAGGTTCCATGTAGAACCCTCTGTGGAAAGGGTTCTACGTGGAACCCAAAAGGATTCTACTTGGAACCAACAAGGGTCCTTTGAAGGGTTCTCCTATGGGAACAGCTGAAGAACCCTTTTCGGTTAGATGGCACCTTTTTGTTGTGTAATGTGTGTCGACTTGAACATGTACAGTATATATATGGTTGCATTACTGTTACATTACTGTTCAAAAGTTTGGGGTCACTTAGAAATGTCATTTTTTTTAAATAAAAGCACCATTTTTGTCCATTAAAATAACATCAAATTGACCAGAAATACAGTGTGGACATTGTTAATGTTGTAAATGACTTTTGCAGCTGGAAACGGCAGATTTTATATGGATCATCTACATATATGTACAGTGGAACATTATCAGCAACCATCACTCCTCTGTTCCAATGGCACATTGTGTTAGCTAATCCAAGTTTATTATTTTAAAATGCTAATTGATCATTACAAAACCCTTTTGCAATTATTTTAGCACAGCTGAAAACTGTTGTTCTGATTAAATAAGCAATAAACCTGGCCTTCTTTAGACGAGTTTGGTATCTGGAGCGTCAACATTTGTGGGGTTTGATTACAGGCTCAAAATGGCCAGAAACAAAGACGTTTCTTTCTGAAACGCGTCAGTCAAATCAAATCAAATCAAAGTGTATTTGTCATACAGTGAATTGCTAACTTACAGGCTCTAAATAATGGCGCCAAAAAAAAATGTATGTGTGTTTGTGTGTGTGTGTGTGTGTGTGTAGGTAAGTAAAGAAATAAAACAACAGTAAAAAGACATTTGAAAAAAGAGTAGCAAGGCTACATACAGAGACACCTGTTAGTCAGGCTTATTGGAGGTAGTATGTACATGTGGGTGTGGTTAAAGTGACTGTGCATATATGATGAACAGAGTAGCAGAAGCGTAAAAAGAGGGGTTGGCGGGTGGTGGGACACAATGCAGAAAGCCCGGTTAGCCAATGTGCGGGAGCACTGGTTGGTCGGCCCAATTTAGGTAGTATGTACATGAATGTGTTGTTAAAGTGACTATGCATATTTGATGAACAGAGAGTAGCAGCAGCGTAAAAGAGGGGTTGGGGGGCACACAATGCAGCACATGCCCGGAGCACACGTCCTGGTAATCTGTCTGGCCCCGCAGCCTTGTGAATGTTGACCTGTTTAAAGGTCTTACTCAAGTCGGCTACGGAGAGTGTGATCACGCAGTCGTCCGGAACAGCTAATGCTCTCATGCATGCCTCAGTGTTGCTTGACTCAAAGCGAGCATAGATGTGATTTAGCTCGTCTGGTAGGCTCGTGTCACTGGGCAGCTCGCGGCTGTGCTTCCCTTTGTAGTCTGTAATAGTTCGCAAGCCCTGCCACATCCGACGAGCGTCGGAGCCGGTGTAGTACAATTCAATCTAAGTCCTGTATTGACGCTTTGCCTCTTTGATGGTTCGTCGCAGGGCATAGCGGGATTTATGGTACACTTCCGGGTTAGAGTCTCGCACCTTGAAAGCGGCAACTCTACCCTTTAGCTCAGTGCGAATGTTGCCTGTAATCCATGGCTTCTGGTTGGGGTATGTACGTACAGTCACTGTGTGTACTTATTGATAAAGCCAGTGACTGATGTGGTGTACTCCTAAATGTCATTGGAAGAATCCCGGAACATGTTCCAGTCTGTGATAGCAAAGCAGTCCTGTAGTTTAGCATCTGCTTCATCTGACCATTTTTATATAGCCCGAGTCACTGGTGCTTCCTACTTCAGTCTGTTATTGTTCTGAGAAATGAAGGCTATTCCGTGTGAGAAATTGCCAAGAAACTGAAGATCTGGTACAACGCTGTGTACTACTCCCTTCACAGAACAGCGCAAATTGTCTCTAACCAGAATAGAAAGAGGAGTGGGAGGCCCCGGTGCACAACTGAGCAAGAAGACATGTACATTACAGTGTCTAGTTTGAGAAACAGACGCCTCACAAGTCCTCAACTGGCAGCTTCATTAAACAGTACCTGCAAAACAAAAGTCTTAGACATAAGCAGCGTGGAGTGTCACAATTTCCCTGGGAGTAATTCAAGTGTTATGCTCAATATGATAGCCACAATCTAAACTATACAGTAGCTACAATCGTTTACGTGGCTTTATATAGAGGTTTTCATGAGGTAAAAATAATTTCTCCATCATCATCAGATATTCCTTACATTCAGTTCAAGGAAAACAACAAAATGTGTTTATTGTATGCAGACTGCAATAAGGGTTCTGTCTCCAGACTGCAATAAGGGTTCTGTCTCCAGACTGCAATAAGGGTTCTGTCTCCAGACTGCAATAAGGGTCTTGTCTCCAGACTGTAATAAGGGTCCTGTCTCCAGACTGTAATAAGGGTCCTGTCTCCAGACTGCAATAAGGGTCCTGTCTCCAGACTGCAATAAGGGTCCTGTCTCCAGACTGTAATAAGGGTCCTGTCTCCAGACTGTAATAAGGATCATGTTTCCCACTGCTCAATTATTACATTGGGAGGTGTCGGACTAAAAAGTGATCATGAGGGGGGTGACCTGGGGAGCTCTGAGGTACCAGAACGTATGAGAAAATAAATCACCTTTATAGCGTTGCATGAATATCATAGAGTTTGTTTTAGTGGCATAGAGCAGTAGAATATTCCGTGCAATTATTTTTCTATGTTACATGACTTGACACTCGAGCAAAATCTTTTATAATAATGTGCAAATGATTGATCGAAATGACAGGCTACCTTGACAACTGACAAATTGAGAATCCATAAAAAAACGACCTTGTCTTGAAACCATCAGTAGCCTAGGCCTAGGTGTGGGGAGACAAACATACTGCACAATGTGAGGAGGAAATTATTGTCCTGAAAAAGCTTTCCAGTTTCACTGACTAATGATGAGCAGCTCACTCACCTGCGAAGGCCGATACTCTCGTGCCAAAAACCTATCTCTATCTTTGTAAAACAATTAGTAAAAAAAAAAAATGTTTTGCTCAATTGGCCTATTTGGAAGTTGATAAAATATTATGGAGTCTTCTCTTTTCAGCAGGAGCCTTTTGCAACCTGTGTTTTCCCGCGATTGAATTTGGAATATTACGCAATGCTTGTTTTGTCTGCATGCTGCTCACTGACAGATTGGCCTCGAGTTCCCGACTGTAGGCATGCCATGTGATTGGGCTATTGTACTTGGAATAGAGCAAAAGGCCTGTTTTGTCTGCATGCAGTCCACTGACAGATTGGCTTCGTTTCCCAACTGTAGGCATGCCATGTGATTGGGCTATTGTACTTGGAATAGAGCAAAAGGTCTGTTTTGTCGACATGCTGCTCACTGACATGATTGTTTCGCGTTCCCGACTGTAGGCCTGCCATGTGATTGGACTATACAGCAAGGCTATTTAAAAAAAAAAAGCTATTGATCCTCTGTGGCTAAATTATAGGTCTACCCCTGCTCTAGTATTCTGAATTATTTAATTTAATTCTGAACAGACAGCAGTAAACTATAACTTTGGCAAATATATTTCAATTTATCATCGGGGCTGCAGCACCTACAGCCTCCTTGCGTCTATAATTCTATAAGGAAAGTGCAACGCTGGGGAGATGACAGTTGCAGGCTCATGTCGATCAGAGAAGAGAGAGGGAGAGAGATCATAGAAAGTGAATCTCATTCTAGTTCTGTGAGAGATACAGGCCCACTTCTTTCTCTCTCCACAGCAAAGGCAATGCGTTGGTCTCAAACATCCTGTAAGAATCCAAATAGGTCAGATCCGATTGGCAATAAATGACTTCAACCAGACCCCCTCTCACCCGCAGAGTGGGGAGGAGGGAACAGGTGGGGGCTTGACAGCTCACACCCTATTGTAAATCAAGGACAAGAACATTCAACATTCCCTCTCCAAATTCACACAGGAATGTGCCTTTGTTTCACAGACATTTCCCCGCTGAACACGTTCTAACGCAAATACTGGAACAATATTTCTAACATAGAACGTGGAATGATCAGAGGCAACCCAAAGACCTCTAATATTGTTTGGTTGATATTGTGTGATATCATTACAAATACTATAAAGCAAATACTGTAACTTGGAAAGTATACCCACTATATGTGTGCATGAAATATGAAAAATTATGAAGTGTTTTTGTTAAGAAAGCGATGTGATCTTAGAAACTATAAGAGGGAATTGTTTCTATAACTTTGTACAAGTAAGTAGTCACCGCCCCCTTGAGTGAGGTCAGAGAGTGTGTCAGCCGCTCGATCCGCCCTTTTTGAACAAACTGTATAAAACAATGGGTTAAGAATTAACATAACTGTAGCTCCACGTCTCTCTGATCACCGAAGTACACTACTCTCATCACCCAAATGGAACCTTCGACAAGGCTGGCTAACCTATCTTCAAAAAAGGCAGCTTCAGGAGTGAATGGAAGGGAAATCAACTCTGTAGTTCAGTTCAGGACTGCACAACAAGCCACTGGATACCGGACAACAGCAGAGATGAACTTATCTAGGAATGGTGGCAGCATTCGGAATTTTGGATGAAAAGCATGCACAAATTAAACTGCCTGCTACTCATCCCCAGAAGATAAAATATGCATATTATTAGTAGATCTGGATAGAAAACACTCTGAAGTTTCTAAAAATGTTTGAATCATGTCTGTGAGTATAACAGAACTTATATAGAAGGCGAATCCAGATTTCTATGAGACCTTCTGCAGTTCCTACCACTTCCACTGGATGTCAACAGTCTTTTGAGATATTTTGTAGTCACGTTGCACAGGTTGGAACAGGTGTTTTTCTGGATCAAACGCACCAAATAAATTGACATTTTAGATATATATTGATGGAATTAATCGAACAAAAGGACCATTTGTGATGTTTATGGAATATATTGGAGTGCCAACAAAAGAAGCTCGTCAAAGGTAAGGCATGAATTATATTTTTATTTCTGCGTTTTGTGTCGCGCCTGCAGGGTTGAAATATGCTTCTCTCTCTTTGTTTACTATGGTGCTATCCTCAGATAATAGCATCGTTTGCTTTCGCCGGAAAGCCTTTTTGAAATCCGACATGTTGGCTGGATTCACAACAAGTGTAGCTTTAATTTGGTATCTTGCATGTGTGATTTAATGAAAGTTTGATTTTATAGTCATTTATTTGAATTTGGCGCTCTGCATTTTCACTGGCTTTGGACGCTACCGTCCTCACATATCCCAGAGAGGCTAACAACAGTAGAAGACGGGTGGGGACCCCTTTTGGACAATCAGATCCTTACCACCATGATGCAAAAAGGCCCAACAATCTTTCCAAAGAAGGTTCCGACAGAAATAGACGAATAACCAAGACATTTACATGTAAATACATTCACAATTTTTTTTACTCCAAACGGGAGGCGGTTCCTGTGCCAAGTATATGATTACTGTGAGAGTCGTTTCTAAATGTACCAAAGTATTATGTCTCTGCCCCCCCCCCCCATCTCTTTTGTAACAAGCCACCATATTGTGTCAGTCCACTAGGGACCTGTTTCTAATGTATTAAGTGTGTATGTTTATCCTGTGTTACCATTTAGTTAGCTAGTAAATAAATAATTAAGCCAATTTGTGTAGTACTGAATCATAAGTAAGGTTTTTGCAGATGCATGAGGTTACAAGTGTTCAGAATGATGATTTGATACGAGGTTGTGGTTAATAATTTTACTGTTTATAAGTGTGATATGTTAAAGACCTTTAGAGTTTAATTCGGGAGATGGTAACTCTTTAAAGATCCACTCTCGTGCTGCCCCAATTCCTATTGATTTAATTGGTACATGATTCATTTATTCAGGTAGCAATTTAGCGTAGTTAGTTGATTAGATAAATAATAATCATCAGATTATTGAAAGTAAAGTCATAACACTACAGCGTTGCTCAAACTGTAAGCCCCAGCCCGCCCAACACAAATTCCTTCTTAGAATATCAGGCACGGACTATGTTTAGCCTACCTTTTATTAGGGGGAATTGTAAATTAACGAGGAGGCAACTCGAATTAACAATAATTACATTGCAAACAGTGTAAAAATATTTTTCATGGAGAGGAGCCAGATCCTGTTCCTGCAGGATAAAGCACTGATATAATGAAAGCTCTGATTATAGGTCAAAAGTTTAATGAAATGATCCACAGACAGACAACACACTACTGTACATACGGAACGCTACAGAGGAGTAACGGAGAAATATATATTTATTTACATAAAAAATAAAAATCATTCATCCATTTATCCATTCATCCATCCATCCTTCCATCCATTCATCCATCCATTCAACTATTCATCCATTCACCCATCCATTCATTAATCCATCAATTCGTCCATTCATTCATCCATCCATCTACTCATTCATTCATCCATCCATCCATTCATTAGATCATCCATCGGTCCATCCACCCATCCATCCATCCATTCATTCATTCATCCATCCATTAATTCATCCATCCATCCATTAATTCATCCATTCATTCATTAATTCCTCCATCCATCCACCCATTCATTCATTCATTCATTCATTCATCAAAGTTTAATGAAATGATCCACAGACAGACAACACACTACTGTACATATGGTACGCTACAGAGGAGTAACGGAGACATTATATATATATATATATATATATATATATATTTTTTTTTATAGACATAAAAATAAAATAGAAATTCAATACAAAATGTAGTTCATGTTGTAAGCAGAGGCAGCAGTTTTGTTTTATATGCTACCTTTGAAAACCCAAAGGGAAACACACCTAATTGAAACAAACCTAATAACCATTCATTCATCCATCCATTCATTCATTCATCCATCCATGCATTCATCCATCAATTCATCCATCCATTGATCATCCATCCATCCATCCATCCATCCATTCCTCCACCCATTCATTCATTCATTCATTCATTCTTCCATCCATCCATTCATTCATCCATCCATCCATCCATCATCCATCCATTCATCCATTCATTCATTCATTCATTCATTCATTCTTCCATCCATTAATTCATGCATCAATCCATTCATCCATCCATCCATTAATTCGTCCATCCATCCAATCATCCATCCATTCATTCGTTCATCCATCCATACATTCATTCATTCATTCAGTCATCCATCCATTCATCCGTTCATCCATCTATTCATTCATCCATCCATTCATCCATCCATCTTTTCATTCATCCATCCGTCCATCCATTCATCATCCATGAATTTGTCTATCCATCCATCCATCCATCCATCCATTCATTCATTCTTCCATCCATTCTTCCATCCATTAATTCATCCATCCATCCATCCATTATTTCGTCCATCCGTCCATCCATCCATCATTCATTCATTCATTCATTTTTCCATCCATTCATGCATTCATTCATCCATCCATTAATTCATCCATCTACTAATTTATCCATCCATCCATTCATCCATCCCTCCATCCATCCATTCTTCCATCCATCCATTCATCCATCCATCCATTCATTCATCCAGTAATTTGTCTATCTTTCCATTCATTCATTCATTCATTCATCCATTCATTAATTCGTCCATCCATTCATTCATTCATCCATCCATTAATTCAACCATCTATTAATTCACCCATCCATGAATTTGTTCATCCATCCATCCATCCATCCATCCATCCATCCATCCATCCATTCATTCATTTCTAATTTAAAAGGAAGAAACTTGATCACATTTCCAAACAGTGTACCTGATCGGATGCAGTTGGTCGTGGGACATTCAGAGACATACAGTCTGTGGCCATTATTTAAATAATGTGGCCATTGTTTAGCAGTAGTCCATTCTGTGGCCATTATTTAGCAGTAGTCCATTCTGTGGCCATTATTTAGCAGTAGTCCATTCTGTAGCCATTATTTAGCAGTAGTCCATTCTGTGGCCAATATTTAGCAGTAGTCCAGTCTGTGGCCAATATTTAGCCGAAGTCCATTCTGAAGAGTCCATTCTGTGGCCAATATTTAGCAGTAGTCCAGTCTGTGGCCAATATTTAGCCGAAGTCCATTCTGAAGTAGCTTTGACAAAGATATGAAGTTTGGATGAATTGGGCTTGAGGGTAAACAGCATCACATACTAGGAGACTAAATGAGGACAGTTCCACTTGTAATTATTTATTTAATCTTTATTTTAGTAAACATTTCTTGGCATTGGACTCAAATGGTTAGACCCTCCTCAGGCAGATACTGTAAATATAGCAAATGCCTCAAAGGGCACCCTATTCCCTATATAGTGCACTACTTTTGGCCAGGACCCATAGTGATATCATCAAAAGTAGTGCACTGGACCCTTTGAGAGGTGGCAATAGTCCAAGCCATGTTCAGAATCCAATATTAGGCTTAATCAGAAAACAACATTCATCAGGGATATTTTCTTATATTGTAGGTGGTCGACTTGGAAGCACTTGGGACGTCCAGGCAGATTTGCCTGATAGAGCGATCAGCTTCAGCCTGACCTCAACTGGTTAGATCTGGGAAAAAAGTACCCCAAACTGAGTGAGATGGAGGACATTTAGTCAATCGCCTATGCTCCTTTATAGAAGCCAAGGACTTTAGTCAAGTTACACACGCTTGTATCCAAATGTATCAGGGGAATGACATCTGTGGCCTAACACTTCCATTGTCTCACATATAGTAGCCTGGTCCTAGATCTGTTTGTGTCATCATGCCACTCCTTGCCACTCATCGCATGCCAAACATGTGGAATGATAGCACAAACAGACTGGTACCCAGGCTACACAGATAGATCTAGAGAGAGCCGTGTGAAGTGCCTCTTACATCGTTAAGATGGTCAGTTGAAGACAAGAATGTGGCTGTGTTTTTTCCTGCTTGTATCCGGATGTGTTTCTTGTCAGCCAGTCAAGTTTCAATTGAAAAGTAAAAAAAACAGTATGGTATGTTCAATGGAACAGTTATTATGTCAAATTCATCTGATATGGCTGCTTATTACGTCTGGTTGGTGCTAACATTCAACTTAAAGGAACAGTATTTATAATTTATATGGGGAGAAGCACAACATAGCTCTAAAAAAAAGAACAAACTCCTAATTATTAAGGAAGGCACCCTCCATAGCGTTTAGTGAGTTCATCTCATATACAACCCTGTGTTTTCATATAAAAGACGGATGATCACTTACTATGCAGCAAGAACATTTTTAAAAATAAAAAATATTAAATAAGCTTGCAAAGACCTCTAGTTACACCAAAAAAATAATATCAGCTGGTCAATGTGGAGTGATTCATCAAATGAAAGACCTGAAGACCTGATTCATGTTCTCCAACTCAGTACCGGTCTTGTCTAAGGGATATTAGAGACCTGTTTTTACTCCTCTTTAGCTCAGTGGGCTAACACAGTCTTGTAGTGTGTACTGTGCGCCAGCCCTGGGTTTGGACCAAGTCGGTTATGTATTCTCAAATCAGAGGCTTTCATTGTCTGGTGATTCAGACTGTCAGAGTGATGACAGTGCAGATACTGTCCATGCCGGGATCAATTTCCAATGATTAAAATTTGATCTTGAATTCAATTTAAAATAACAATTTCATGGGATTATCTTAATCACCAGCCCATTGTGCATCTAATGCTGTCACGCCCTGACCATAGAGAGCTGTTTATTCCCTGTTGGTTGGCGCATGATAGTGACTAGGGTGGGTCATCTAGGTGATTAATGGTTTATGTTGGCCTGGTAAGGTTCCCAATCAGAGACAGCTGTTTATCGTTGTCTCTGATTGGGGATCATATTTAGGCAGCCATTTCCTCATTGTGCTTTGTGGGATCTTGTCTACGGATAGTTGCCCGTGTGCACACCAGCAGCTTCACATTTCGTTTGTGCTTTATTGTTTTTGTTTGGTGAGTTTCGATTGATTAACATATGTGGACCTCTACGCACGCTGCGCCTTGGTCCAATCATTACGACGAACGTGACAGAAGATCCCACCAACAACGGACCAAGCAGCGTGCCCGGGAGATAATGGCATCCTGGTCTGTGGAGGAGATTAGGGAGAGAACATTCTGGACTTGGGATGACATAATAGCAGGAGAGAAGAGCCTGCCATGGAGGCAGGCGAAAGCAGCGAAGGAGGGACAGTGACGAAGTCGGGGAGGTAGGCCACAGAAATCCCAATATTTTTTGAGGGGGGGGGGGGGGGGGGGAATTTGTGCCATTCTGAAAAAATTGTTAGTTATGGAGCAGAGAAGATTAGCATGGCACATGCGAAAGGATGACACGCAAATCCGTGAAGCGCTCCTTATTTTTTTTATTTTTTATATATATTGACTTTCAATGTCGCAGTCGGCGGAGCCGAGGAGTGAACCAGAGCCAGTCTTTGAGAAGAAGGATAATTTGGAGGGGAGAGAAATGGGAGAGTTTTTGAGTTGGTGGAGGACGCAGGGATTTGGAATAAAGGAACGTGTTGTCAGTTTGGTGCCACCTGAGTCAGCTCCCCGTACTTGCCCTGAGAAGTGTGTCAAAGTTCCGGAACAATTGATGCCGTCTATACACACCAGGTCTCCAGTGCACCTTTCACAACCCAGTGCGTCCTGTGCCAGCTCCTCGCACTCTCCCTCAAGTGCATGTCCCCAGTCAGGTCCGTCCTGTTACTGCTTCTCGTACTTGCCCTGAGGTGCGTGTCACCAGCCCGGTGCCACCTGTACCGGTCCCAGGCATCAGGCCTCCAGTGCGCCTCCCCAGTCCAGCGCTTCCGGCAACGTTTCACAGTCCGTAACCTCCTGAGACGGTCCACAGTCCGGAACCTCCTGAGACGGTCTACAGCCCGGAACCTCCTGAGACGGTCCACAGTCCGGAACCTCCTGAGACGGTCCACAGTCCGGAACCTCCTGAGACGGTCCACAGTCCGGAACCTCCTGAGACGGTCCACAGTCCGGAACCTCCTGAGACGGTCCACAGTCCGTAACCTCCTGAGACAGTCCACAGTCCGTAACCTCCTGAGACGGTCCACAGTCCGGAACCTCCTGAGACGGTCCACAGTCCGTAACCTCCTGAGACGGTCCACAGTCCGTAACCTCCTGAGACGGTCTACAGTTCGGAACCTCCTAAGACGGTCCACAGTCCGGAACCTCCTGAGACGGTCCACAGTCCGGAACCTCCTGAGACGGTCCACAGTCCGGAACCTCCTAAGACGGTCTACAGTCCGTTAATATTCTGTATTTAGGTATTTAACTGTGTTATTATTCTGTATTTAGGCATTTAAGTGTGTTAATATTCTGTATTTAGGCATTTAAGTGTGTTATTATTCTGTATTTAGGTTTTTAACTGTGTTAATATTCTGTATTTAGGTATTTATATTATTCTGTATTTAGGTATTTAACTGTGTTAATATTCTGTATTTGTCACACCCTGGTCGAAGTATTTTGTGTTTATCTTTATTTATTTGGTCAGGCCAGGGTGTGGCATGGGTTTTTGTATGTGGTGTGTATGTATGGGGATTGTAGCTAGTGGGGTGTTCTAGCTAAGTCTATGGCTGTCTGAAGTGGTTCTCAATCAGAGGCAGGTGTTTATCGTTGTCTCTGATTGGGAACCATATTTAGGCAGCCATATTCTTTGAGTTTGTCGTGGGTGATTGTCCTTAGTGTCCTTAGTGTCATTGTTCTGTGTTAGGTTACACAAGTATAGGCTGTTTCGGTTTTCGTTAAGTTTATTGTTTTGGTAGTGTTTGTGTTTAGTGTGTTACTTCATTAAACATGGATTGCAATAGACACGCCGCATTTTGGTCCGACTCTCCTTCTCATCAACAAAACCGTTACAGTATTTAGGCATTTAAGTGTGTTATTATTCTGTATTTAGGTATTTATATTATTCTGTATTTAGGTATTTAACCATGTTATTATTCTGTATTTAGGCATTTAAGTGTGTTATTATTCTGTATTTAGGCATTTAACCATGTTATTATTCTGTATTTAGGCATTTAACCATGTTATTATTCTGTATTTAGGCATTTAACCATGTTATTATTCTGTATTTAGGCATTTAACCATGTTATTATTCTGTATTTAGGCATTTAACCATGTTATTATTCTGTATTTAGGCATTTAATTAACCATGTTATTATTCTGTATTTAGGCATTTAACCATGTTATTATTCTGTATTTAGGTATTTAACCATGTTATTATTCTGTATTTAGGCATTTAACCATGTTATTATTCTGTATTTAGGCATATAACCATGTTATTATTCTGTATTTAGGCATTTAACCATGTTATTATTCTGTATTTAGGCATTTAAGTGTGTTATTATTCTGTATTTAGGCATTTAACCATGTTATTATTCTGTATTTAGGCATTTAACCATGTTATTATTCTGTATTTAGGCATTTAACCATGTTATTATTCTGTATTTAGGTATTTAACTGTGTTAATATTCTGTATTTAGGTATTTAACCATCAAATCAAATAAAATGTATTTATATAGCCCTTCGTACATCAGCTGATATCTCAAAGTGCTGTACAGGAACCCAGCCTAAAACCCCAAACAGCAAGCAATGCAGGTGTAGAAGCACGGTGGCTTGGAAAAACTCCCGAGAAAGGACAAAACCTAAGAAGAAACCTAGAGAGGAACCAGGCTCTGAGGGGTGGCCAGTCCTCTTCTGGCTGTGCTGGGTGGAGATTATAACAGAACATGGCCAAGATGTTCAAATGTTCATAAATGACCAGCATGGTCGAATAATAATAAGGCAGAACAGTTGAAACTGGAGCAGCAGCACGGCCAGGTGGCAGTGGTTTATCAATAGGACCCTATTCCCTATGGGCCCTGGTCAACAGCAGTGCACCCTATTCCCTCTGGGCCCTGGTCAACAGCAGTGCACCCTATTCCCTCTGGGCCCTGGTCAACAGTAGTGCAGCCTATTCCCTCTGGGCCCTGGTCAACAGTAGTGCAGCCTATTCCCTCTGGGCCCTGGTCAACAGCAGTGCACCCTATTCCCTCTGGGCCCTGGTCAAGAGTAGTGCACCCTATTCCCTCTGGGCCCTGGTCAACAGCAGTGCACCCTATTCCCTCTGGGCCCTGGTCAACAGCAGTGCTCCCTATTCCCTATGGGCCCCGGTCAAGAGTAGTGCACCCTATTCCCTCTGGGCCCTGGTCAACAGCAGTGCACCCTATTCCCTCTGGGCCCTGGTCAACAGCAGTGCTCCCTATTCCCTCTGGGCCCTGGTCAACAGCAGTGCTCCCTATTCCCTATGGGCCCTGGTCAAGAGTAGTGCACCCTATTCCCTCTGGGCCCTGGTCAACAGCAGTGCACCCTATTCCCTCTGGGCACTGGTCAACAGTAGTGCACCCTATTCCCTATGGGCCCTGGTCAACAGTAGTGCACCCTATTCACCAACTGGAGCACATCCATGGTGATAGCTCTACTGGGTCTCCTACACAACCCAGAATGGGTTTGTCTTATTTTAGCACAACATGCATGTTGTTTTGGAGGCAGCGTTACAGAGTGGTCACTAGTTGGCTCATCCACAAACTTCAGAAAATGTCATATGTAAACCTAACCCCAACCTTAACCCTAAACTTAACCACACTGCTAACGCTAATGCCTAACCCTAACCTTCAATGTACATTTTTGTTTTCTTGAATCTTTAAAATAAAGATATTTTTTACTTTGCAGCTGGCCTATCTAAGGGGAAATCGCTCAGTTCTGCCTCCGGAACAATATTCACGGCAATAAAAGTCAACCTGTGTTGAGCATACACATCTATCTAACCACACATCCATTCAGGCAGAAATGTCTTCCCTTTCCCTGATGGTTGAATTAGCAAGGTCACTATTAATTACTCACAGTGTCTCTGTGTTATTATTTATCTAATGGGAAAACAACTTACATGTCGTCGTCCCCCCCCCCCCCCCCCCCCCTCTTCTCACAACACATTATCAATCAGCAGCATTGCTGGTTGTCCGAGGAATGGGGTCTCCCATTGATTTTCGGATGGACTTAATAACCCTCTTCCACAAGCATAGAAATTCACCTCGCAGCGGTGTAAATGAAGGTCAGGAAATTGATGTAATCAGAGACGCATTAGAAGAGGGGTGTCAGGTCGTAGACTTTAAATGTAGCCGTTTCGGTTTTACTGAGCCTTGATATTTATTAGAGGAATTAAACAGAACAGCAAGCTGTTGATGGGCGTGTGGTTGGTTTGCAATAGAAGCATGTGTTATGTACTGCTTTCCTGCTACGTTGGGCTCAGTACCCTGTGTCTGTCTGTCTAAATGCCTTCAAGTGTGTTTGTCTGTGTGTGTGTGTGTGTGTTGCTATGCTGATCAGTCCCCTGTGTCTGTCTAAATGCCTGCAAGTGTGTGTGTGTGTGTGTGTGTTTGTGTGTTGCTATGCTGATCAGTCCCAAGTGTCTGTCTGCATGCCTGCAAGTGTGTTTGTCTGTGTGTGTGTGTGTGTGTGTGTGTGTGTGTGTGTGTGTGTGTGTGTGTGTGTGCCTGTGTATCTACATGTGTGTGTGATTGTGTGTGTTGCTATGCTGATCAGTCCCCAATGTCTGTCTGTGTTGGCTGACTGCTATCTCGTGAACTAACACCAGCTGTCACAGGCTTGCTTGTGAAACACCACCCCCCCCCTCCCACAATACTACTTTTCAAATAATTTTAAATCAGAGGACCGCCCATGAGCCCAGTTAGGGTCAGGCATCCTGGGACAGCCCCTTTTCCGAGATTCCGAATAGAACCCAACTTTGAGAAATTCTCAGTAGACCATGTTTCTCTTAATCACGGGAGTAAAAAGGTTGCAGACCATTCCTGAATCTTTTAACAATACCACGTGGTTAAACTCTTAGACTATCAATACCGACAGAATAAGAACAAGTCTTTGACATTAATTACTAGTCTGCAGCTAGGAATTTGGTATCATTGAACGTGAAGAACGACAACCGCCGAAACATTCATTCTACAACAACATGAATGAATGTCACTCTGAACTATCCACGATAACCACGACAGAGAGAGAGAGAGAGAGAGAGAGAGAGAGACGGACAATTCTACAAAAGAAACAAACTTTTCAACAGCGATCAAGACGACACACTGAGCGTAAATACACTGCTCAAAAAAATAAAGGGAACACTTAAACAACACAATGTAACTCCAAGTCAATCACACTTCTGTGAAATCAAACTGTCCACTTAGGAAGCAACACTGATTGACAATACATTTCACATGCTGTTGTGTAAATGGAATAGACAACAGGTGGAAATTATAGGCAATTAGCAAGACACCACCAATAAAGGAGTGGTTCTGCAGGTGGTGACCACAGACCCCTTCTCAGTTCCAATGCTTCCTGGCTGATGTTTTGGTCACTTTTGAATGCTGGCGGTGCTTTCACTCTAGTGGTAGCATGAGACGGAGTCTACAACCCACACAAGTGGCTCAGGTAGTGCAGCTCATCCAGGATGGCACATCAATGCGAGCTGTGGCAAGAAGGTTTGCTGTGTCTGTCAACGTAGTGTCCAGAGCATGGAGGCGCTACCTGGAGACAGGCCAGTACATAAGGAGACGTGGAGGAGGCCGTAGGAGGGCAACAACCCAGCAGCAGGACCGCTACCTCCACCTTTGTGCAAGGAGGAGCAGGAGGAGCACTGCCAGAGCCCTGCAAAATGACCTCACGCAGGCCACAAATGTGCATGTGTCTGCTCAAAAGGTCAGAAACAGACTCCATGAGGGTGGTATGAGGGCCCAACGTCCACAGGTGGGGGTTGTGCTTACAGCCCAACACCGTGCAGGACGTTTGGCATTTGCCAGAGAACACCAAGATTGGCAAATTCGCCACTGGCGCCCTGTGCTCTTCACAGATGAAATCAAGTTCACACTGAGCACATGTGACAGACGTGACAGAGTCTGGAGACGCCGTGGAGAACGTTCTGCTGCCTGCAACATCCTCCAGCATGACCGGTTTGGCGGTGGGTCAGTCATGGTGTGGGGTGGCATTTCTTTGGGGGGCCGCACAGCCCTCAATGTGCTCGCCAGAGGTAGCCTGACTGCCATTAGGTACCGAGATGAGATCCTCAGACCCCTTGTGAGACCATATGCTGGTGCGGTTGGCCCTGGGTTCCTCCTAATGCAAGACAATGCTAGACCTCATGTGGCTGGAGTGTGTCAGCAGTTCCTGCAAGAGGAAGGCATTGATGCTATGGACTGGCCCGCCCGTTCCCCAGACCTGAATCCAATTGAGCACATCTGGGACATCATGTCTCGCTCCATCCACCAACGCCACGTTGCATCACAGACTGTCCAGGAGTTGGCGGATGCTTTAGTCCAGGTCTGGGAGGAGATCCCTCAGGAGACCATCCATCGCCTCATCAGGAGCATGCCCAGGCATTGTAGGGAGGTCATACAGGCACGTGGAGGCCACACACACTACCGAGCCTCATTTTGACTTGTTTTAAGGACATTACATCAAAGTTGGATCAGCCTGTAGTGTGGTTTTCCACTTTAATTTTGAGTGTGACTCCAAATCCAGACCTCCATGGGTTGATAAATTTGATTTCCATTGATAATTTTTGTGTGATTTTGTTGTCATACATTCAACTATGTAAAGAAAAAAGTATTTAATAAGAATATTTAATTAATTCAGATCTAGGATGTGTTATTTTAGTGTTCCCTTTATTTTTTTGTGCAATGTATATATACAGTGCCTTGCGAAAGTATTCGGCCCCCTTGAACTTTGCGACCTTTTGACACATTTCAGGCTTCAAACATAAAGATATAAAACTGTATTTTTTTGTGAAGAATCAACAACAAGTGGGACACAATCATGAAGTGGAATGACATTTATTGGATATTTCAAACTTTTTAACAAATCAAAAACTGAAAAATTGGGCGTGCAAAATTATTCAGCCCCCTTAAGTTAATACTTTGTAGCGCCACCTTTTGCTGCGATTACAGCTGTAAGTCGCTTGGGGTATGTCTCTATCAGTTTTGCACATCGAGAGACTGAAATTTTTTCCCATTCCTCCTTGCAAAACAGCTCGAGCTCAGTGAGGTTGGATGGAGAGCATTTGTGAACAGCAGTTTTCAGTTCTTTCCACAGATTCTCGATTGGATTCAGGTCTGGACTTTGACTTGGCCATTCTAACACCTGGATATGTTTATTTGTGAACCATTCCATTGTAGATTTTGCTTTATGTTTTGGATCATTGCCTTGTTGGAAGACAAATCTCCGTACCAGTCTCAGGTCTTTTGCAGACTCCATCAGGTTTTCTTCCAGAATGGTCCTGTATTTGGCTCCATCCATCTTCCCATCAATTTTAACCATCTTCCCTGTCCCTGCTGAAGAAAAGCAGGCCCAAACCAAGATGCTGCCACCACCATGTTTTGCATTGTTGCCAAAAAGTTCAATTTTGGTTTCATCTGACCAGAGCACCTTCTTCCACATGTTTGGTGTGTCTCCCAGGTGGCTTGTGGCAAACTTTAAACGACACTTTTTATGGATATCTTTAAGAAATGTCTTTCTTCTTGCCACTGTTCCATAAAGGCCAGATTTGTGCAATATACGACTGATTGTTGTCCTATGGACAGAGTCTCCCACCTCAGCTGTAGATCTCTGCAGTTCATCCAGAGTGACCATGGGCCTCTTGGCTGCATCTCTGATCAGTCTTCTCCTTGTATGAGCTGAAAGTTTAGAGGGACGGCCAGGTCTTGATAGATTTGCAGTGGTCTGATACTCCTTCCATTTCAATATTATCGCTTTCACAGTGCTCCTTGGGATGTTTAAAGCTTGGGAAATCTTTTTGTATCCAAATCCGGCTTTAAACTTCTTCACAACAGTTTCTTGGACCTGCCTGGTGTGTTCCTTGTTCTTCATGATGCTCTCTGCGCTTTTAACGGACCTCTGAGACTATCGCAGTGCTGGTGCATTTATACAGAGACTTGATTACACACAGGTGGATTGTATTTATCATCATTAGTCATTTAGGTCAACATTGGATCATTCAGAGATCCTCACTGAACTTCTGGAGAGAGTTTGCTGCACTGAAAGTAAAGGGGCTGAATAATTTTGCACGCCCAATTTTTCAGTTTTTGATTTGTTAAAAAAGTTTGAAATATCCAATAAATGTCATTCCACTTCATGATATTGTCCCACTTGTTGTTGATTCTTCACAAAAAAATACAGTTTTATATATTTATGTTTGAAGCCTGAAATGTGGCAAAAGGTCGCAAAGTTCAAGGGGGCCGAATACTTTCACAAGGCACTGTATATTGATTGTAACGGTTTTCTTCCTGGGATGGAGAGGAGGGCCAAAATGTAGCGTGGTTATTGTTAAGCATCTTTAATAAAGACGAAAACGTAAACACTATACAAATACAAAATAAGAAAACGTGGCAAAACCGTAACAGCCCTAACTGGTGCAGAGAACACAGAGACAGGAAACAACCACCCACAAAATACCCAAAGAATATGGCTGCCTAAATATGGTTCCCAATCAGAGACAACGATAAACACCTGCTTCTGATTGAGAACCAATCCAGGCAACCATAGACTTACCTAGAACACTCAACTGAACACAACCCCATAAACTACAAAACCCCTAGACAAAACAAGAACAACATAAATCACCCGTCACACCAACACAATAAAGAAAACACAGAATACTAAGGCCAGGGCGTGACATTGATTGCAATTGTTCCCAAACGAGTGAGGATTAGCATTTCAATTGTTATAATTATCACTCTGTAGTGACTTCTTAGTCGACCCCCACTTCCCCTTTTGTCTAACAAGCCGCCATGCCGGCTTAGCCCACTAGGGCACATTCTCCTATCATTTCGTGTAACCATATTTACTTTGTTGTTTTGTTTATGCATTTCTGTGAATTACTTAGTTAGTATTAAATAAATGATTTAAGACAATTGATGTATGGATGACTCATAGTGAAGACTGGGTCCGTGCAGATAAACAACCATTTACGACGTTTGGAATGAGACTAACGTGAGGACAAGTAAAATAATTCATTGATCAGAAGACTATGGATCAGATATGAAAATATCTGAAAAGTTATTTTAGCAAATCTGAATAGGTAATCTGAATATATTCCTTGGTGCCCCGACTTCCTAGTTAACTACAGTTACATGATTAATCATTTTAATCGCGGGATACTAATTACAGAGAATCTTTGATAAAAACTTCAATTTTCTTCAATTTAATGATAGTAAGTCTTCAATTTAATGATAGTAAAGACAAGACACCTCTCATCATACCTCTCAGCATACCTCTCATCATACCTCTCAGCATAATCTATTCATACTTCTCATCATACCTCTCATCATACCTCTCATCATACCTCTCATCATACCTCTCATCATACCTATCATCCTACCTCTCATCCTACCTCTCATCATACCTCTCATGATACCTCACATCATACCTCACATCATACCTCTCATCATACCTCACATCATACCTCTCATCATACCTCTCATCATACCTCTCATCATACCTCTCATCATACCTCTCATGATACCTCTCATCATACCTCTCATCTTACCTCTCATCATACCTCTCATCATACCTCTCAGCATACCTCTCATCATACCTCTCATCATACCTCTCATCATACCTCTCATCATTCCTCTCAGCATACCTCTCATCATACCTCTCATCATACCTCTCAGCATACCTCTCATTATACCTCTTAGCATACCTCTCATCATACCTCTCATCATACCTCTCATCATACCTCTCAGCATACCTCTCATCATACCTCTCATCATACCTCTCATCATACCTCGCAGCATACCTCTCATCATACCTCTCATCATACCTCTCATCATACCTCTCAGCATACCTCACATCATACCTCTCAGCATACCTCACATCATACCTCTCATCATACCTCTCATCATACCTCTCATCATAACTCTCATCATACCTCTCAGCATACCTCTCATCATACCTCTCATCATACCTCTCAGCATACCTCTCATCTTACCTCTCATCATACCTCTCATCATACCTCTCATCATACCTCTCAGCATACCTCTCATCATACCTCTCATCATACCTATCATCATACCTCTCATCATTCCTCTCAGCATACCTCTCATCATACCTCTCATCATACCTCTCAGCATACCTCTCATCATACCTCTCAGCATACCTCTCATCATACCTCTCATCATACCTCTCATCATAACTCTCAGCATACCTCTCATCATACCTCTCATCATACCTCGCAGCATACCTCTCATCATACCTCTCATCATACCTCTCATCATACCTCTCAGCATACCTCACATCATACCTCTCAGCATACCTCTCAGCATACCTCACATCATACCTCTCATCATACCTCTCATCATACCTCTCATCATAACTCTCATCATACCTCTCAGCATACCTCTCATCATACCTCTCATCATACCTCTCAGCATACCTCTCAGCATTCCTCTCATCATACCTCTCATCATACCTCTCATCATACCTCTCATCATACCTCTCAGCATACCTCTCATCATACCTCTCAGCATAATCTATTCATACCTCTCATCATACCTCTCAGCATACCTCTCATCATACCTCTCATCATACCTCTCAGCACACCTCTCATCATACCTCTCATCATACCTCTCAGCATACCTCTCAGCATACCTCTCATCATACCTCTCATCATACCTCTCAGCATACCTCTCATCATACCTCTCATCATACCTCTCAGCATACCTCTCATCATACCTCTCATCATACTTCATATCATACCTCTAATCATACCTCTCAGCATACCTCACATCATACCTCTCATCATACCTCTCATCATACCTCTATTCATACCTCTCATCATAACTCTCATCATACCTCTCAGCATAATCTATTCATACCTCTCATCATACCTCTCAGCATACCTCTCAGCATAATCTATTCATACCTCTCATCATACCTCTCATCATACCTCTCATCATACCTCTCAGCATACCTCTCATCATACCTCTCATCATACCTCTCATCATACCTCTCATCATAATCTATTCATACCTCTCATCATACCTCTCATCATAATTGACATCATACCTCTCATCATACCTCTCATCATACCTCTCAGCATACCTCTCATCATGCCTCTCAGCATACCTCTCATCATAACTCTCATCATACCTCTATTCATACATCTCATCAAACCTCTCATCATACCTCTCATCAAACCTCTCATCATACTTCAAATCATACCTCTAATCATAGTTGACATCATACCTCTCATCATACCTCTCAGCATACCTCTCATCATACCTCTCATCAAACCTCTCATCATACTTCAAATCATACCTCTAATCATAGTTGACATCATACCTCTCATCATACCTCTAATCATATCTAACATCATACCGTTTGTCATAGCTCTCATCGTACCTCTCATCATACTTCATATCATACCTCTCATCATACCTCTCATCATACTTGACAACGTACTTCTCATCGTACCTCTCGTCATACTTCAAATCACACCTCTCATCATACTTGACAACATACTTCTCATCGTACCTCTCATCATACTTCTCATCATACCTTTCATCATACCTCTCATCATACCTCTCATCATACCTCTCATCATACTTCATATCATACCTCTCATCATACCTCTCATCATACTTGACAACATACTTCTCATCGTACCTCTCATCATACTTCATATCATACCTCTCATCATACTTGACAACATACCTCTCATTGTACCTCTCATCATACATCTTATCATACCTCTCATCATACCTCTCATCATACTTGACAAAATACTTCTCATCGTACCTCTCATCATACTTCTCATCATACCTCTCATCATACTTCACATCATACCTCTCATCATACTTCACATCATACCTCTCTTCATACTTGGCATCATGCCTCTCATCATACTTGACATCATACCTCTCATCGTATTTGACATCATACCTCTCAACATAAATAACTTCATACCTCTCATCGTACTTGACATAATACCTTGCATCATACTTGACATCATACTTGACATCATACCTCTCATCATACTTCACATCATACTTCACATCATACCTCTCTTCATACTTGGCATCATGCCTCACATCATACCTCTCATCATACCTCTCATCATAATTGACATCATACCTCTCATAATACCTCTCTTCATACTTGGCATCATACCTCATCATACTTGACATCATACCTCTCATCGTACTTGACATCATACCTCTCATCATACCTCTCATCATAATTGACCTCATACCTCTCATCATACCTCTAATCATAATTGACATCATACCGCTCATCATACCTCTCTTCATACCTCACATCATACCTCTCATCACACCTCTCATCATACCTCTCATCATAACTCTCATGATACCTCTCATGATACCTCACATCATACCTTTCATCATACCTCTCATCATACCTCACATCATACCTCTCATCATACCTCTCATCGTACTTGACAGTATACCTCTCATGATACCTCACATCATACCTCTCAGGATACCTCACATCATACCTCTCATGATACCTCACATCATACCTCTCATCATACCTCTCATCATACCTCTCATCATACTTGTCATCATACCTCTCATCATACCTCTCATCATACCTCTCATCGTACTTGACAGCATACCTCTCATGATACCTCACATCATACCTCTCAGGATACCTCACATCATACCTCTCATGATACCTCACATCATACCTCTCATCATACCTCTCATCATACCTCTCATCATACTTGACATCATACCTTTCATTCAACCTCTCATCATACTTGACATCATACCTCTCATCATACCTCTCATCATACTTGACATCATGCCTCTCATTATACCTCTCTTCATACTTGACATCATACCTCTCATCATACCTCTCATCACACCTCTCATCATACCTCTCATCATACTTCATATCATACCCCTCATCATACCTCTCATCGTACTTGACATCATACCTCTCATCACACCTCTCATCATACCTCTCATCATACCTCACATCATACCTCTCATCTTACCTCTCATCATACCTCACATCATACCCCTCATCATACCTCTCATCGTACTTGACATCATACCTCTCATGATACCTCTCATGATACCTCACATCATACCTCTCATCGTACTTTACATCATACCTCTCATGATACCTCACATCATACCTCTCATCATACCTCTCATCATCCTTGACCTCATACCTCTCATCATACATCTTATCATACCTCTCATCAAAACTCTCATCATACTTGACATCATACCTCTCATCAAGCCTCTCATCATACTTGACATCATACCTCTCACCATACTCCACCTATCCCTCAGGAGATACTTCATTATGAATAATACCAACCTCAGAGACAACTCAGAGAGTCATTCAAGTCCTTCAGATAGAGCTGGGTCTGTATCTCGAATGGCACACTGTCCTCTGCATAGTGCACTACTTTAGACCAGAGCCCTTTGGGTATTGGGCAAAATAAGTGCACTAACTAGAAAATAGGGTTCCATTTTGGAAGTTACCGGTGTCATTCGGCGATTTGTAATTACGGTTTGATGAAAAGCTATTTCATATTTAATGCGAAATAACAATGAGCTTGTGAGTAAATTTGATAATGTTCTTCCAAAATAGTGGCACTTAAGTGCTCAGCGCTAAACTGGAAAAGAGAAAACAATGTCAAAAGTTCTAAACAATACTGCCTGAGTACCTAACATGAGAATAAATCATTATTTACAATACTGCCTGAGTACCTAACAGAATATATAATTATTTACAATACTGCCTGAGTACCTAACAACAGAATATATCCTTATTTACAATACTGCCTAAGTACCTAACAGAATATATCCTTATTAACAATACTGCCTAAGTACCTAACAGAATATATAATTATTTACAATACTGCCTAAGTACCTAACAACAGAATATATCCTTATTTACAATACTGCCTAAGTACCTAACAGAATATATATTTATTTACAATACTGCCTAAGTACCTAACAAAAGAATATATCATTATTTACAATACTGCCTAAGTACCTAACATAATATATATTTATTTACAATACTGCCTAAGTACCTAACAAAAGAATATATCATTTTTTACAATAGCAAAAACACAGACACACCAACATACACAAACACCAACACACACAAACACACACACGCACCAACACACACACAGACACATAAAAACGAACACGAACACACACATAAACACAAAACAACACACACACACACACACACACACACACACACACACACACACACACACACACACACAAATGATACCAACACACACAAATGATACTAACACACACACCAACACAAAAACACACCAACATACGCACACAAACACACACCAACACACGAACACACACACCAACACAAACACACCAACACACACCAACAAAAACAAACCAACAAACACACACACACCAACACACACACAAACAAACACACACAAACAAACACACACACACACACACACAAAAAAAAAACCGCAAACAACCGCACACATACGCACAAACACATAAACACATACAGACACCAACATACATATACACATACCAACACACAAACACTAACACACAGAAACACCAACACACATACACACACACCAACAGAAACACACACATTACAACACACACACACACACAAACAAACACACACTCTTAAACACACACTAACACACACATACAAACCAAAACACACATCAACACAAACCAACACACACAAACCAACAAACACTCTTAAACACATACAATTACACACAAATATACACCAACACACATAAACAACAACACAAACGCACACACACATTAACACACATACACAAACACCAAAACAAACAACAACACACACTCACACTCCAACACACACACAAACACCAACACACACAAACACACACAAACACCAACACACACAAACACACACACACACCAACACACACAAACACATACACACACAAACACGCACATCAACAAACACACACAAACACACAAAAACTCACACACACACAACACACTCCAACACACACTATCTAACACACAACCACTTACAGACACACCAACACATACTCGCACTTCAACACACACACACACACACACACACACACATCAAGAAACAAACACAAACACCAACACACAAACTCATACAAAGAAACAAAGAAATGCATACACACACACACAATGCACACCAACACACACACCAATACACTCCAACATACACTCACTAACACACACCCACAAAACACACACACACGCACCAACAAACACAAATACACTAAAAACGTACACACCACCACACACACACACACCAACACACACACACCACACACACACACGCACACACACACACACACACACACCACACACACACACGCACACACACACACACACACACACACACACAAACAGACACGCACAAACAGACACACACACACACACACCAACACCCAGACACACACACACTCACGCATGCAATCAACAAATACAAACACACTCACACACACACAAACGCATACACACGCACGCACTCTCACACACACACATACACACACACACACACACACACACACAGACATACACACTAATAACTTCGGCACTGACAGTTAATTTAATTGTCTACTGTTCTTTCAGTCTTTGATTACCCAGTGTTACCCCTGACACAGACTGTTTACCATATTCATGTTTATAATTATTATTCAGCTTGCCTCAACACAAGTGTCTTTCACTTTGAGTCTGATGAGACATTATTTTTTTAATTAAGAAGCATAATACGTGGGTGTACTCAACTATTAGAATGGACAGATCTGAATTCACAGTTCAATTGAGTACAGGCTTAGCTGAATGACACAAAATACAATATGGAATTATATTGAATAGTTTGGGGTTCCCTATGCTGTGAATCTGGCATCAAACCCCCTCCTCACCCCCTACACTGGGAGAAGGGGGATCTGGCTTTCAGTTGGTGGTGGTTGGGGAGGTGGGAGGTCATTGGAAGACTGTTGCTGTGGGAGACACAAGGTGTGATGGATTCATGCTCATTGGTTGAAAGAAAGGAACATGGTTATTACACACTAGTGAGCTCATACAGTGGTTCCTCCTTTAAAAGTTGCAAGCTTAACCTCCCCTTAACCTCCACTTAACCAAGCTTAACCTCCCCTTAACCTCCCCTTAACTAAGCTTAACCTCCCCTTAACTCCCCTTAACCATGCTTAACCTCCCCTTAACCTCCCCTTAACCAAGCTTAACCTCCCCGCGGGACTTAGAGGTACCCAGCGTCATGGCGTCAGTGCTCCAGACCACCACAAGGGGGAGTTAGAGCACTCGTTATGCATTTGGGTCCCAAGGTTTTTACATGACCAATCATGTTGAGTGGATATAATGACGAATTTGAAGTTATGCCACCTTGTCTGGAGAAAACATTAAGGTGGACGCAAATGTAAGTATTCATAACGTCATAATGTGTCAAGCAAAAATAGCAAAATTGAGATGAATATGTTAGTTAATGTAGAGACAAACGGGTGCATATTTTTTTGTCATAAAGTAAATTTACGTAAATCGCTATTTAGCAAGTTCTTTTCAGTCATATCCAAGACCAGGTGTATCTCTAGGAGACCGAATGCATCTCCTTCCTGAGCGGTATGAATGCTGTGTGGTCCCATGGTGTTGATACTTGCGTACAATTGTTTGTACAGATGAACGTGGTACCTTCAGACATTAGGAAATTGCTCCCAAGGATTGAGCAGACTTGTGGAGGTCCACAATTTTTTTCTGAGGTCTGGGCTGATTTAATTTGATTTTCCCATGATATGAAGTAAAGAGGCACTGAGTTTGAAGGTAGGCATTGAAATACAACCACAGGTACACCTCCAATTGACTCAAATGATGTAAATTAGCCTATCAGAATCTTCTAAAGCCATGGAATTTTCCAAGCAGTGTAAAGGCACAGTCAACTTAGTGTATGTAAACTTCTGGCCCACTGGAATTGTGATACAGTGAATTATGAAATAAGATAAATAATCTGTCTGTAAACAATTGTTGGAAAAATTACTTGTGTCATGCACAAAGTAGATGTCCTAACCGACTTGCCAAAAATATAGTTGGTTAACCTTTTGCGTGTAGGGGGCAGTATTTTCGTTTTTGGCTAAAAAACGTACCCATTTGAAACTGCCTTTTTCTCAGCCCCAGAATCTAGAATATGCATATAATTGTCAGATTAGGATAGAAAACACTCTAAAGTTTCCAAAACTGTAAAAATATGGTCTGTGAGTATAACATAACTGACATTGCAGGCGAAAACCTGAGGAAAATCCAATCAGGAAGTACCTCTTATTTTGAAACCTCTCTGTTCCTGCATGCCTATCCTCCATTTAAAGGGATATCAACCAGATTCATTTTTCTCTGGCTTCCCTAAGGTGTCAAAAGTTTGAAATATCCAATAAATGTCGTTCCACTTCATGATTGTGTCCCACTTGTTGTTGATTCTTCACAAAAAAATACAGTTTTATATCTTTATGTTTGAAGCCTGAAATGTGGCAAAAGGTCGCAAAGTTCAAGGGGGCCGAATACTTTCGCAAGGCACTGTATATTTTAAAAACAACCCGAGGATTGATTATAAAAAACGTTTGACATGTTTCTGTGTACATTATGGATATTATTTGGAACTTTCGTCTGCGTTGTCGTGACTGCTTTTTCCTGTGGATTTCGGAACATAAGACGACAAAACAAACGGAGGTATTTGGGGTAGAAAAATCATCTTTATGGAACAACTTTTGTTGTGTAACTGGGAGTCTCGTGAGTGAAAACATCCGAAGATCATCAAAGGTTGGACTCGGTTGCTTTTCTGATTTTCGTGACCTAGACAGAAATTTGTGGTTGAAAAATGAGTTTTAAATCACATTTATTTATGTAGCCCTTCGTACATCAGCTGATATCTCAAAGTGCTGTACAGAAACCAGCCTAAAACCCAAAACAGCAAGCAATGCAGGTGTAGAAGCACGGTGGCTAGGAAAAACTCCCTAGAAAGGCCAAAATCTTGGAAGAAACCTAGAGAGGAAACAGGCTATGTGGGGTGGCCAGTCCTCTTCTGGCTGTACTGGGTGGAGATTTTAACAGAACATGGCCAAGATGTTCAAATGTTCATAAATGACCAGCTTTGTCAAATAATAATAATCACAGTAGTCGTCGAGGGTGCAACAGGTCAGCACCTCAGGAGTCAGTTAGCTTTTCATAGCCGATCATTGCGAGTATCTCTACCGCTCCTGCTGTCTCTAGAGAGTTGAAAACAGCAGGTCTGGGACAGGTAGCATGTCCGGTGAACGGGACAGGGTTCCATAGCTGCAGGCAGAACAGTTGAAACTGGAGCAGCAGCACGGCCAGGTGGACTGGGGACAGCAAGGAGTCATCATACCAGGTAGCCCTGAGGCATGGTTCTAGGGCTCAGGACCTCTGAGAGAGAGAAAGAAAGAAAGAGAGAAAGAGAGAATTAGAGAGAACATACTTGAATTCACACAGGACACCGGATAAGACAGGAGAAATACTCCAGATATGACAGACTGACCCTAGCCCCCCAACACATAAACTACTGCAGCATAAATACTGGAGACTGAGACAGGAGGGGTCAGGAGACACTGTGGCCCCATCCGAAGAAACCCCCGGACAGGGCCAAACAGGCGGGATATAACCCCACCCACTTTGTCAAAGCACAGCCCTCACACCACCAGAGGGATATCTTCAACAACCAACTTACCATCATGAGACAAGGCCGAGTATAGCCCACAAAGATCTCCGCCACGGCACAACCCAAGGGGGAGCGCCAACCCAGACAGGAAGACCATGTCAGTGACTCAACCCACTCAAGGAACGCACCACTCCTAGGGACGGCATGGAAGAGCACCAGTAAGCCTGTGACTCAACCCTGTAATAGGGTTAGAGGCAGAGAATCCCAGTGGAGAGAGGGGAACCGCCCAGGCAGAGACAGCAAGGGCGGTTCGTTGCTCCAGTGCCTTTACGTTCACCTTCACACTCCTGGGCCAGACTACACTCAATCATAGGATGTACTGAAGAGATGAGTCTTCATTGAAGACTTAAAGGTTGAGACCGAGTCTGCGTCTCTCACATGGGTAGGCAGACCATTCCATAAAAATGGAGCTCTATAGGAGAAAGCCCTGCCTCCAGCTGTTTGCTTAGAAATTCTAGGGACAATTAGGAGGCCTGCGTCTTGTGACCGTAGTGTACATGTAGGTATGCACGGCAGGACCAAATCGGAAAGATAGGTAGGAGCAAGCCCATGTAATGCTTTGTAGGTTAGCAGTAAAACCTTGACATCAGCCCTTGGCTTAACAGGAATCCAGTGAAGGGAGGATATCACTGGAGTAATATAATAAAAATGTTGATTCTAGTCAGGATTCTAGCACAGCTTTGTGTCATCTGCATTGCAGTGAAAGTTAGCATTATGTTTTTTTATGACATCACCAAGAGGTAAAATAAATAGTGAAAACAATAGTGGTCCTTAAACGGAACCTTGAGGAACACCAACATTTAGAGTTGATTTGTCAGAGGACAAATCATCCACAGATTAAACTGATATCTTTCAGACCGATAAGATCTATAGTTTTTATATTTTCTGGGTCAAGGTTTGGCTTTTTCAAGAAAAACGTATTAATTACCTCCACTTTTAGTAAGTTTGGTACACATCCGGTGGATAGAGAGACGTTTATTATGTTCATCATAGGAGGGCCAAGCACAGGAAGCAGCTCTTTCAGTACTTTAGTTGGAATAGGGTCCAGTATGCAGCTTGAAGGTTTAGAAACCATGATTATTTTCATCATTGTGTCAAGTTATATAGTACTAAAACACTTGAGTGTCTCTCTTGATCCTAGGTCCTGGCAGAGTTGTGCAGACTCAGGCCAACTGAGCTTTGGAGGAATATGCTGATTTAAATAGGAGTCCGTAATTTGCATTCTAATGATCATGATCTTTTCCTCAAAGAAGTTCATGAATTTATCACTGCTGAAGTGAAAGTAATCCTCTCTTGGGGAATGCTGCGTTTTAGTTAGCTTTGTGACAGTATCAAAAATACATTTTGGATTGTTCTTATTTTCCTCAAATAAGTTTGAAAATAGGATGATCGAGCAGCAGTCAGTGTCACGAGTCCGACCGAGGGTGGCTCCCCTTCGCGGTCGGGTGGCACTCGGCGGTCGTCGTCGCTGGCCTATTAGCTGCCACTGATTGTCTTTCCTCCCCCTCTATTTATGTTTATTGTTAGCACCTGTTAGTGAGTCATTAGTTGGGCTTTATTAGACAGCCGGTCCGCCTGTTTCTTTTTGCGGGATTAATCATTGTGGCCTTCGTGTAGGTAGTAGAGGAACGTGTTTGTTCCTGGTCATGTATTTTCTGCTGTACTGTTTTCGTCCCCCGTGTTTGGGGCATTTGATTTTGAGCACCCAGTGTTGCGTGAGTGCATTACAAGAGCACAGTATTGCACTCTCTGTTTCCTGCGTCTGACACCACACCCACGACACCCGGAGCGTTACAGTCAGGCTCTTCGATACGGCTTATAAGCTGGTCACAAGACTTCCAGTTTGGTGTGGCGCCATTTCCGTTCCAATTTTGTGGAAGCTTGCTTCAGAGCTCAGGTATTTTCTGTATACCAGGGTGCTAGTTTGTTATGACAAATGTTTTTAGTTTTTAGGGGTGCGACTGCATCTAGGGTATTGCGCAAGGTTAAATTGAGTTCCTCAGTTAGGTGGTTAACTGATTTTTGTCCTCTGACATCCTTGAGTAGGCAGAGGGAGTCTGGAAGGGCATCAAGGAATCTTTGGGTAGACTGAGAATTTATAGCACGACTTTTGATGATCCTTGGTTGGGGTCTGAGCAGATTATTTGTTGCGATTGCAAACGTAAAAAAATGGTGGTCGCATAGTCCAGGATTATGAGGAAAAACATTAAGATTCACAACATTTATTTTATGGGACAAAACTAGGTTCAGAGTATGACTGTGGTTGTGAGTAGGTCAGGAGACATGTTGTACAAAACACACTAAGTCGATGATTGCTCCGAAAGCCTTTTGGAGTGGGTCTGTGGACTTTTCCATGTGACTATTAAAGTCACCAAAAGTTTGAATATGATCTGCTATGACTACAAGATCCAATAGGAATTAATTTAACTCAGTGAGGAACGCTGTAAATGGCCCAGGAGGCCTGTAAACAGTAGCTATAAAAAGTGATTTCGTAGGCTGGGTAGATTTCATGACTAGAAGCTCAAAATTTGCTATCATAAATTTAGCAACACCTCCGACTTTGTGTGATGTGCGGGGGATAAGCCATGTTTCAGTCAGGCCAAACACATCAAGATTATGATCAGTGATTAGTTCATTGACAATAACTGCCTTGGAAGTGAGGGATCTAACATTAAGTAGCCCTATTTTTAGAAGTGAGGTATCACAATCTCTTTCAATAATGGCATGAATGGAGGAGGTCTTTATTCCAGTGAGATTGCTAAGGCGAACACCGCTATGTTTAGTTTTGCCCAACTTAGGTCAAGGCACAGACCCGGTCTCAATGGGGATAGCTGAGCTGACTACACTGACTGTGCTAAGCTGGCAGGCTGGCTAAAAGCCTGCTGCCTGGCCTGTACCCTATTTCATTGTGGAGCTAGGGGAGTTAGAGCCCTGCTTATGTTCGTAGATGAGATGAGAGCACCCCTCCAGCTACGATGGAGTCCGTCACTCCTCAACAGGCCAGGCTTGGTCCTGTTTGTGGGTGAGTCCCAGAATGAGGGCCAATTATCTACACATTCTATCTTTTGGGAGGGGCAGAAAACAGTTTTTAACCAGCGATTGAGTTGTGAGACTCTGCCGTAGAGAGTCATCACTCCCCCTAACTGGGAGGGGGCCAGAGACAATTACTCGATGCCGACACATATTTCTAGCTGATTTACACGCTGAAGCTATGTTGCGCTTGGTGACCTCTGACTGGTTCATTCTAACATTGTTGGTGCCGACATGGATAACAATATCCCTATACACTCTCCAACCTAATTATATGTAAACTGCCGACATCAACTGTATATATATTGGTCATGGCTCCCGAGTGGCGCAGCGGTCTAAGGCACTTCATCTCAGTGCAGGAGACATTACTACAGTCACTGGTTCATATGCAGACTGCATCACATCCCACCGTGATTGGGAGTGCCACAGGGAGGCGCACAAATGGCCCAGCGTCATCTGGGTTTGGCCGGGGTAGGTTGTGATTGTAAATAAGAATTTACCTGACTTGCCGAGTTAAGTAAAGGTTCAATTTAAAAAATAACTGGCGGCAACCGCAGCGCAATGAATAGGAAGTGAACAGTGAACAGTGGCTGGTGCTGAAAATATAGCTAACTACACCTCCGACAGGCAGAGTCAACATACGTGGCGGGTTCGTCAGGTCTTCGGTTCACTCTGACATTTCTATTCCTCTTCTGACAATAGAACTTGACCAACTGATCACAGTTCAGCCCGGACCATTATGCTGTTCTGCTATTCCAAGGATGTGCAACCAAAGAGAGATACTACGAGTAGGCACGTAATACATGTAATACTGTGATGGATCCCGTGTCAAATGTGGCTTACCAGTGAACCACCGCATGTTCATCATTAATACTGTGTCTCAAAAGTTTCTGTCCATGACTGATGCAACCCGAAAAAGCATTAAAGACAGAGTTAATGAGTACTTGAGGTCACCGAGAAAGTCTGGACATGGCCTTTACGTAAGGAATTAGGCACTTTCCCATGTTTACTACAATACGTACTGTAAGCTATGTTTACTTGTCAGACTAAACAAATGCAGGTGGCTTATATCTTCAAAATGCATCAATAAATCCCTCCCGTCGTCCTCGGATAAGAGTGAACCAGGTCCTGCGTTTGGAGTGCTCCCCTCTGTGCTCGGGGTCAGAGTGACGCGGCCAGCCGGCCAGCACTAGCGAGGTGAATGTTATTGTGTCTACTGTGAGTGGCGAAGTTGTGTTCGAGGGCTTCCCCTCTGTGCTCGGGGTCAGTGACCCAGCCAGCCACTAGCGAGGTGTATGTTATTGTGTCTACTGTGTGAGGCGGGGCTCCCCCTCCGTCCTGGGGTCAGAGTGACCCAGGCCTTGTCTTTCGGGGAGTCCCCTCTGTGCTCGGGTAACAGTGACCCAGCCAGCCAGCCATTAGCAAGGTGTATGTTATTGTTTCTACTGCGTGTGTGTGTGTGGCACTCCCCCGCGGTGAGAGCAAGGCAGTGAGTTCAGTTAGTGCACATGGCTACACAAGCCCAACGGTGCTCTGACAGGGGTGAGCGGCAGGCACGGCTACACACGCCCGGACATGTCCCGCGGTGTGCAAGAGGGCAGCCAGCTAGCAGTGCATCAGGGGTGAACTGCACACGGCACACGGCTACACACGCCCAGTGGCGTGACAGTGGCGCGACAGGGGCGAACGCGTGACTCGTTGATTCACCTAGTCTCCCTTGTAAGCTGGCCGTAGAGAGGATACTAATATTGTCAGCTGCACACAAAGTTGTCAGCTTCCCCGTGCCACGTGCTATTCCCCACTGCTCAGTTGATCCAATCAGTGGACCCAAGCCACCATGGCCGCGCGTTTCACCGCGGTGCAGGTCCTCTTCTCCAGCGTCGATCAAGAAGACTTCTCTGATTCCAAGGAGGAGGAGGAGGAAGAGGTTTCGGAAGATGAAGACTGGGAGGAATACAACACCGAGTGCGAGGAGGAGGCCAACGACGTGTCGCAGTCGCTCTCTTCAGAGGAAGACCCGGAGGTAAACCCGGAGGAAGAGATGGCCTCCGCCCAAGCCGAAAGGGGGACGTTGCTGTCCAAAAAACGGCAAAATCAAATGGTCTCCCGTGGTCTATCGCCGCCGCGACAGTGCCCGTGTGATCTGCCTTTGCCGTGTCGCGCCCACCTTCCACCTGTTCGTCAAGCCGACAATAGAAAGGATCATTGTGGACATGACAAATCTGCAGGGGGTGAGAAAATACAGCGATGGCTGGCGAGCCATGGACCTGAGCGCATACGTAGGGCTGCTGATCCTAGCGGGCGTCTACAGTTCCCGAGGCGAGGCGAGGCCGCGGCCAGCCTGTGGGACGCAGAGAGCAGCAGGACTGTGTCCCGCGCTACCTTGCCGCTCAAGGTCTTTCACAAGTTCTCGAGGTGCAGACGGATGACTGCCCACTGGCCACTGGTCATCTTCCACAACATCCTCGACGTGTCCTCCTACAACGCCTTTGTCATATGGCGAGAGATCAAGCCTGACTGGATGCCTGGGAGGCGGATTAAGAGGAGGGTGTTCATGGAACGCCTGGCACTTGTGAAGCCATTGATCCAAAGAAGGCAGCATCTCCCCCGCACGGAAGCGGCGTCAGCACTTGCACTATAGAGTGCTACGGCGGCTCGTGATCAACAACCCGAGGAGCCCACCACTGGCCCGGCCGCTGGCCCGGCCGCTGGCCCGGCCTCCGCCCCGCTCGCTGCCGAAGCCACTGGGGCAAGTAAGAGGAAGAGGTGTCAGCTCTGCCCACCAAAGAAGGACTCCAAGACACACACGGTGTGCTGCAGGTGTAGGAAATACATCTGCAAAGGCTGTTCACATGCATACTGTAACACTTGTGCCCAGCGGGCATTTAGCCAAGACAGGACAGGGTGACACGGGGTAGGCACAATACGAGGATGACGGGAGGGTTAAATGCTTTATTATCCAAATGTAAAAGCATATACTGTACAGTGCTATATTTCTCTCTCTAGTGGTGGGGGGGGCTGTGCTTTGGCAAAGTGGGTGGGGTTATATCCTTCCTGTTTGGCCCTGTCCTGGGTATCATCGGATGGGGCCACAGTGTCTCCTGACTCCTCCTGACCCCTCCTGTCTCAGCCTCCTGTATTTATGCTGCAGTAGTTTATGTGTTGGGGGGCTAGGGTCAGTTTGTTATATCTGGAGTACTTCTCCTGTCTTATCCGGTGTCCTGTGTGAATTTAAGTATGCTCTCTCTAATTCTCTCTTTCTCTATTTCTTTCTCCCTGAGCCCTAGGACCATGCCTCAGGACTACCGGGCATGATGACTCGTTGCTGTCCCCAGTCGACCTGGCCGTGCTGCTGCTCCAGTTTCAACTGTTCTGCCTGCGGCTATGGAATCCTGACCTGTTCACCGGATGTGCTACCTGTCCCAGACCTATTATTTAGGTTATCATTTATGAACATTTGAACATCTTGGCCATGTTCTGTTATAATCTCCACCAGGCACAGCCAGAAGAGGACTGGCCACCTCCTCATAGCCTGGTTCCTTTCTAGGTTTCTTCTTAGGTTTTGGCCTTTCTAGGGAGTTTTTCCTAGCCACCGTGCTTCTACACCTGCATTGCTTGCTGTTTGGGGTTTTAGGCTGGGTTTCTGTACAGCACTTTGAGATATCAGCTGATGTACGAAGGGCTATATAAATACATTTTATTTGATTTATGCTTTCATTATTAAAATAATGCTAAAAATACTTTCAAAATTCTGATATTTATTTAATTATGATTCCATAACGAATGACTGAATTACAGAAATATTTCAACAAAGTTGTCTAATGAAAGTAAACAAATTGTTACTTGAAAATACTCTTTCAAACACACAGTCAAGTACAGCGCCGTTATGGTTATTAGCAGGGCTATGTTTTGGCCATAATAAATATGATTTCGGCTTTTATTCAGATTACAATCGCTTCACTGTCATTTTTTTTGAAAATGAAATTATCTCCAAAATATCATTATATATAGTCTTGCCCCCATGGATGTCTATTTCAGCACCCTTTCACGCTGCGTATGAGACAAGCGTGGAGAAGCTAAAATGTTCAATTGTATTCCATGACATTCTTAAGATATATGTGTTGACTGAATGTGAGCAAGTGATGTCTGCTAAACAATCAAGTTATGTTTCTCCAGAAATGAATCATTCTGAAATAACAAACTGGTTTTACTTACAAATTAGTGAGAATGTCTTACCCCATGTTCAAGAATAGCCTTTTTTCCTCGCTCACACTAGGTTAAATGAAAACGCAATCTCCAAAATATCGTTACTTTTTAAACAAAGCAAATATTATAATTATTATTATGAATTGCTTTATAATTATATTAAAGCCCCTTAGATATTCTCAGATATTCTCACAGATCCTAACGGAAAAGGCTCTTTAGATATGAATTTAGAATCCTCCAATCCTCTAAATGTAATTAT
The DNA here is from genome assembly GCF_057628025.1 of Oncorhynchus mykiss. Taxonomy (NCBI): domain Eukaryota; kingdom Metazoa; phylum Chordata; class Actinopteri; order Salmoniformes; family Salmonidae; genus Oncorhynchus; species Oncorhynchus mykiss. Next base: position 77,611,213 of record NC_143028.1, read on the forward strand.
TGGCGGAGAGTCACACTCGTCTCACGAGTGTTGAGTAATGTTCTGTTAAAAGTGGTGTTGGTTTTATCTATTTAAAGAGCTATTTAAAGAGCATATTAAAGTTAGAAGCAATAGGGTTTAAAGCAAAAGCCTAATCAAAAAGTGCGTGCATCAGTGTTCCATGATCATAGGCTGAGGTTAAAAAGGTGGACAACATTCCACACATTTGCCAATAGTGAAGGAGGAGAAGAAACATAATGTTGGTGTGGTAACATTATGAGACTATTATTGTAGAAAAGGCCCATGGAGTTGGTGGAATACTCCTTTAAATCATTGCCATTTACTCAGCTGGACCAGGGGCGCTCGAATTAGGTCAGGTGGAAATGTCCGACAGATCTCAACTCCATAAAAGGAGGAAATTGCCATCGCCTGATCTCGCTGCTTTCTCTTCCTTAACTCCATCTGATCCAGAAGTTCTGTGCGTCCATGAATCCACGTAAGTCCACCGACTATGTTACCTTTCATCTGAATTATCTGTGGCGATCGGGAGAGTGGGCCATTCAGTTATTGTTTATAGGTTTTACCGCGGAACGCGGCTTGGAGCGCACGCTTCAAACATATTGTGTAATGTGAATTGTCAATGATCACGGCCCTACGGATCCTCATAGGCCAATTATGCAACCGATATGGTTCATATGTATTGAAATTGATTATATGTACACATGAAGATAATTGAAAGAGTGAAATGAGAAACGTCATTGTTTGCTAACTGATAGACTTTGATCATGGGGATTATAGATTGTATAACCATTCCCTGTTTGTATTCTTTCATGATTTATGATAAATAGTTACGAGCCTAAATGTCTCGCTACTATTGACTTAATGAACTGAACTGTTGACCTCCCTAACTTGTGTTAATAATGAATGATATGATTTGATCTTTGATTATGAATCTGATTGGATACATGTTATTCTGTTTCCTTTGTGATGCAGCACAGACTACTCAGTAAATATACCACTTTATGGTTAAAGGAATTCCTGCCTCAGTCTCATCCATTCCTCTGTCACCTGACACCTGACACCGGACCACCTGTTCACCTTCACTGTCAGTCATCCTACCTGTCCAGCTACTCACACAGATTCCACTAATCTTGCAATGGTCCTTCGAGCTGGATGATGACTGAACCAAAGACAGGTGAAAAGGAAATGGAGGCGGAGAGGGAAGAATTGTCTCCACTGGAAGGAAGAAGAGAGGAGGAGAGAGCAGCTGAGGGAAAGGTCTTGGAACAAAGGAAATATCCAGGAGCTAAGCCTAAAGTAACAAAGGCTTCATCCTCAATCACCAGCAGCACCAGAAGAACCAGGCAAGCACCTGATTATCTTTCGGATTATGTGGTCAAGTTTCCGACATCAAAGGGCAAGCCCACCAGAGCTCAAAGTGTTGATGGATCAACTATATGTTTCAGCCATCAACCATCCCCTCTGAGCCAAGGACTGGAAACTGCTTTGGAGCAGGAAAGTGGTCTACATGAAGAACCTATGGAGGAGGTAACTCCCACCGCACAGGTCGACCAGCTTCCTGAGGCAGGTTCCACTCACTCCTTAACTAATGGGAAATCATCGAAGCACTCTAGTCTCCCACCACGGAGTGGGAGTTCGACCAGTGGATACCCCTTTGGGAGTGGCCATGGCAGCCGCCATTCACTAGCCCTCAGCGATTCACAGACCGCTGTCCTACAAGAGAGGATGAAACTATTAGCTTTGGAAGAAATTGAGCGTCAGATTGAGGAGGAACGACAGGCTGATGAACGATGTCACCAATTGGATGTGCAGGCCCGTAGAGCTCTACAGGAACGGGAATTCATTGCCAAGGACCTGGCACAGCAGCGAAGGCATCGTCAAGCCAGAAGGGAATTGGAGGAGGCACGGATGGTCTCATCCTTCCTGGAGAGGAACGAACAGGGAGTTGACCTGACCACCCCTCCACATGGACCTGAACTGTCTGCCTTTCTTTCCCAATCTGACCCTCTGGTACAGCATGGCACACAGGCCCCGGAGGCTCCGGGGTCAACAGCCAACACGGAGCACGGGAGACAGGCCGCTCCGCCAACCATCTCTATGCCAGTGACACAAGTTAGCATTCCTCCATCTGGACAAAGCATCACTCCTTCGCCTTTCCGCCAATTACCAACCAAGGAAAATCGTTTCTTTCGTCCAGGGCCAGGCCAGTCCTCAAACAACAGGTCGGAGGGCTCTCGCCCAATTCCGGCTGCCACAAATGGAGGGTCTGGGACCGTAGGGGACCGGCCCAATGAAGCCACAGTGGGCTCATCAGAAGTCCCGGGTTTATCCTTCACGCAACCAGAAGAGGGAGCCAACATTATGCAACTTCTAGTAGCCTCAGCCTATGGAATTCCCAGACCCAAACTGCCATACTTTGAAAACGGAAAGGAGAGTGAATTTGTCCTTTTGGAAATGGCATTGGAGAGCCTATTGGGTATTCACAGTCATCTGTCAGAACGCTACAAATACCAAGTACTAATGGATCATTTGCGGTTTCCCAGTGCATACAGGCTGGTCCAATCCTTTATGCACTCCGCAACACCATACACTGCAGCTCTCCAGGCCCTGAAGAAGAGATATGGTGAGCCACGTCAGCTAGTCCAGAATGAACTAAACAACATCCTGAACACGTCTCCAATTAAAATGGGAGACCATGCTGCCTTCCAAGAATTCTCCCTGGCTGTCCAATCCCTGACCTCGATGCTCCAATCCGTTGAAGGAGAAGACGGGAACGAGCTTAAATGTGGCTCCCACGTGGACAGGCTTCTTGGCAAACTTCCAGTGTACCTCAGAGACAGTTTCATTGAACATTGTTTGAATAAGGGCATCCTGAAAGAGGGCTCGAGAAGCACCTATGCTCTTAGAGACCTGGCCGCATGGTTGGAGGTGAAGGCAAAGGCGAAGAGCATCGCTCACCAGGCCACAATCTCAGCCATAGCCACCGGGGGAAGGAAGGAGTTTGAACGCCACGAGGGACAGAAAAGGCCAAATCCCACTACCATGTACTTAAATAGTGAGGCCGGGGAGGAACCCGGGAAGAAGACCCCTCTCAAGAGCAAGACCATCAAATTCCAGCCTTACTGCCCATATTGCAAAAGTAAGGGGCACTTCCTTGGCTCATGCCCCAGGGTAAAAAAGCTCAATCAAACTCAATTGAAGGCCTGGATCACTTCAGGCGAGCGATGCTACAAGTGTGCCCGTAGCCATAAGGCGGAGACCTGCACATTGAGGAAACCCTGCAACCGCTGTAAAGAAATCCATCTCACCGTGTTGCATGATCTAATTCCCCAAGCACAGAAGGAGCAGAGTATGCTCATGGTAGGAGCTGCAAAGGAGCTGTACCTCGACCAGCAGAACCGGTCTCCAAGGGTCATGTTGAAGGTGGTCAAGGTCACTCTGAAAAGTGAAGGGAGAAGCATTGATACATTCGCTGTTCTAGATGATGGGTCAGAAAGAACAATCATTCTCACGGCGGCTACCCGTCAGCTTAACCTGGAGGGGACCCCCGAGACCCTTAATCTCAGAACGGTGCGACATGATGTTATCCAAATGAAAGGCTCTGCTGTAACCTTTAGCATTTCACCTTCAGGAAACAGGGGCGTGGCCTATAACATCACCAATGCCTTCACGGCAGATGGTTTGAATCTCGCAGAGCACTCCTGCCCGGTAAGTGTTCTACAGAAACAATATCCTCATCTACGAGGATTGCCTCTTCCTAACCTGGCCAGAGTAGCACCACCTATCCTGATTGGGTCAGACCACCCACATCTCGTCACCCCGACTGAGCCTATACGAGTTGGACCAGAAGGAGGGCCCATTGCTGTCCATACATCCTTGGGTTGGGCTGTGCAAGGTCCATCCCATCTACTTCTCTCCACCCAAGCTGTACAGTCACAGCAAGTCCTCTTCACCAGAAGCAATCCAGATGCAGCCACTGACCTCCTTCGGAATGTTGAGATGCTCTGGAAGATGGACACATTCTCCAACCGGAAGCTACAGGAGGTCACTCGCTCGAAACATGACTCCTATGCATTAGACCTCCTGGAGAAAAGCACCACCACCACTGAAATTGATGGCGTTTGCAGGTATGCAACCCCACTGCTACGGGTGCCCAACCATCCTCCTCTGGCAACCACGACACGGGCTGTACTCCCACTACTGCATGGAACGGAGCGACGCCTGGTGAAGAATCCTGAGCTTGCAGAAGTTCATAACCGAGAGATTCATAACCTTGTGAAGGCAGGCTTGTCCCAACCAGAGAACGAGTGGCCGACAGCCCCCAGGCGTACGGCCCCTCCGCAACCAACTGAAGCTCATGAGTTAAGGAGGTCCGCCCAATGCTACAGCATCTCTACGGAACCAACAACGGCTCTCCCTGACCTAACACAATCCCAAACACTGCCGGATCTGATCACCGCCACAAACCAGACCTCAGATGGGGTGGCTTCTATACCTACCTCCCTCGCGGCAGAGACACTACTCCAGCAAGCACAAGCAGTTAGCTTCCCTGAGGAGTTAAAAGCCCTTCTCCACCCAGGGCCAGAGAGGGTCTATGGGGAGATGAGGCGGAAGTACTGGATAATTGGAGGACGAGGAGCCATTCGTAAGCACCAATACGCCTGCGTAGAATGTCAGAGATGGCGGGCCGGAGCTACGGTGCCCAAAATGGCAGATTTACCCCCTGCTCGCTTGCGCCTCCTTAAACCACCCTTCTGGTCAACAGGAGTAGATTGCTTTGGCCCCTTGATGATCAAGTTAGGTCGTCGTGTGGAAAAGCGCTGGGGCATTCTATTCAAGTGTTTGACAACCAGATGTGTCCACCTGGACCTACTGGAGAGTTTGGATACTGAAGCCTTCCTCATGGCCCTACGGCGGTTTATCTCCCGACGGGGGAAACCCTACGAGATCCTGGCTGACAGAGGTACGAACTTCAAGGCAGGAGAAGCCAGGTTGGAGGAAGCCTTCCAAGCCATGGAACCCAGCCTCCAGGATCAGCTGATGGACCAACAAATCTCATTCAAATTTAACCCTCCAGGAGCTCCTCATTTTGGAGGAACATGGGAGCGAGATATCAAATCTGTAAAGACAGCCTTACGAGTCGTCCTGGGGGACCAAACTGTCACTGAAACTGTCTTGAGGACCGTCCTGATAGAGGTGGAAGGGATTCTGAACTCCAAACCCTTGGGATATCTCTCTGCAGACATCGCTGACCCCGATCCGGTTACACCGAATATGCTCTTGATGGGACGCCGAGATGCGTCACTTCCTCAAGCCATGTATGCTGATACCAACCTCATAGGCAGACGCCGGTGGCGACACAGCCAAATCTTAGCTGACCATTTTTGGGCCCGATTCATTCGGGATTACCTACCAAGTCTACAGCACAGAGGGAAATGGCGGAGAGAAATGGCCAGCCTGGAAACTGGCCAAGTAGTAATGATGGTGGACCCTCAGCTGCCTCGAGCCTCCTTGCCGGTGGGCCATATAACTAAGACTATGCCTGTGACCGATGGTCGTGTTAGATCAGTGGAGATCCAGGTGAAGAACCGGACATATATCCGGCCAGTTGCCCGACTAATTCCTCTCCCTGAGATGACAGAGGACGGGGAGCAATGAGCCTTTTTTGAGGAGTGTGGAATTTAACAAATTTCCGGGGTGGCTGTAGAAAAGGCCCATGGAGTTGGTGGAATACTCCTTTAATTCATTGCCATTTACTCAGCTGGACCAGGGGCGCTCTAATTAGGTCAGGTGGAAATGTCCGACAGATCTCAACTCCATAAAAGGAGGAAATTGCCATCGCCTGATCTCGCTGCTTTCTCTTCCTTAACTCCATCTGATCCAGAAGTTCTGTGCGTCCATGAATCCACGTAAGTCCACCGACTATGTTACCTTTCATCTGAATTATCTGTGGCGATCGGGAGAGTGGGCCATTCAGTTATTGTTTATAGGTTTTACCGCGGAACGCGGCTTGGAGCGCACGCTTCAAACATATTGTGTAATGTGAATTGTCAATGATCACGGCCCTACGGATCCTCATAGGCCAATTATGCAACCGATATGGTTCATATGTATTGAAATTGATTATATGTACACATGAAGATAATTGAAAGAGTGAAATGAGAAACGTCATTGTTTGCTAACTGATAGACTTTGATCATGGGGATTATAGATTGTATAACCATTCCCTGTTTGTATTCTTTCATGATTTATGATAAATAGTTACGAGCCTAAATGTCTCGCGGATGATTACTATTGACTTAATGAACTGAACTGTTGACCTCCCTAACTTGTGTTAATAATGAATGATATGATTTGATCTTTGATTATGAATTTGATTGGATACATGTTATTCTGTTTCCTTTGTGATGCAGCACAGACTACTCAGTAAATATACCACTTTATGGTTAAAGGAATTCCTGCCTCAGTCTCATCCATTCCTCTGTCACCTGACACGTGACCACCTGTTCACCTTCACTGTCAGTCATCCTACCTGTCCAGCTACTCACACAGATTCCACTAATCTTTCAATCATAGATACCTGCTGTGTTGATGAGGTAACATTATGAGACTATCATAGATACCTGCTGTGTTGATGAGGTAACATTATGAGACTATCATAGACAACTGTGGAGCTGATGAGGTAACATTATGAGACTATCATAGATACCTGCTGTGCTGATGAGGTAACAGTATGACACTATATTAGATACATGCTGTGTTGATGAGGTAACATGACAATAGTGGCCAACATTTTTGGGAATGACACAAATATTAATTAAAGTCTGCTGCTTCAGTGTCTTTATATATTTTTGTCAGATGTTACTATGGAATACTTACAAGCATTTCATAAGTGACAAAGGCTTTTATTGACAATTTATTGACAATTACATGAAGTTGATGCTGTGTTGACCCTTCTTTTTCAAGACCTCTTCAATCCATCCTGGGATGTCAAACTTCTGGGCCACATAGTGACTGATGGCAGCCCATTCTGGCATACTCAATGCTTGGAGTTTGTCAGAATTTGTGGGTTTTGTTTGTCCACCCACCTCTTGAGAATAGACCACAAGTGTCACACCCTGGCCATAGAGAGGCTTTTATTCTCTATTTTGGTTAGGCCAAAGTGTGACTAGGGTGGGCATTCTATGTTCATTTTCTATGTTTTGGATTTCTGTGCTGTTTGGCCGGGTGTGTTTCTCAATCAGAGGCTGCTGTCTATCGTTGTCTCTGATTGAGAACCATACTTTGGTAGCCTTTTCCCACCAGTGTGGTGTGGGTAGTTAATTTCTGTTTAGTGTGTTTTGCACCTGACGGAGCTGTTTCGGTTGTTCTCGTTGTGGTTTTGGTCCTCACCTTCTTCCACCAACAGCCGTTACAGAACTACCCACCACCAAAGGACCAAGCAGCATGGTAAGGAGGAGCAGTGCTATCTGGAGAAATGGACATGGGAGGAGATACTGGAAGGCAAGGGACCTTGGGCACAGGCTGGGGAGTATCGCCGTCCACAGGAGGAACTGGAGGCAGCTACGGCTGAGCGGAAACACTACGAGGAGTTGGCACGGCTGGCAAGGAAGCCCGAAAAATGTGGTGATTGAGAACCATACTCATTCTCTAATTGAGAACCATACTTAGGTAGCCTGTTCCCACCTGTGTGGTGTGGGTAGTTATTTTCTGTGTTTCGGTTGTTCTCGTTTCGGTTGTTCTCGTTGTTGTTTTGGTTATTCAGTGTTCAGTTAAATAATCAAGATCAAGCTGTGGTTTGGTCCTCACCTTCTTCCACAAACAGTCTTACAACAAGTTCTCAATGAGAAGGGGGGGTTTCCTGGCCATGGACCCAGGAAACCCCCCCTGGCCAGGAAACCCCCCCCTTACAACAAGTTCTCAATGAGAAGGGGGGGTTTCCTGGCCATGGACCCAGGAAACCCCCCCTGGCCAGGAAACCCCCCCTTCTCATTGAGAACTTGTTGTAAGAATATTTGTGGAAGAAGGTGTGTGTTCATCTTGATTATTTAACTGAACACTGAATAACCAAAACAACAACAACAACCGAAACACAGAAAATAACTACTATACTAACATATTGATGTTTTTTTGTTGTTGTTTATTTTACCCCTTTTTCTCCCCAATTTCGTATCTTGTCTCATCGCTACAACAGAGACAAAGGTTGAAAGTCATGCGTCCTCCGATACCCAACCCAACCCAGAAGCCGCACCAATGTGTCGGAGGATACACCGGTTAGCGCGCACTGCACCCGGCCCGCCACAGGAGTCGCTGGTGCGCGATGAGACAAGGATATCCCTACCGACCAAGCTCTCCCCAGGTGGTGAGGGTAGGTAACAACATCTCCACCCCACTGATCCTCAACACTATGGCCCCACAAGGGTGCATTCTCAGCCCTCTCCTGTACTCCCTGTTCCCAGACGACGCTAGGCCAATTTTGCGTCGCCTCACGGACCTCCCGGTCGCGGCCGGTTACGACAGAGCCTGGGCGCGAACCCAGGGGCTCTGATGGCACAGCAGTAGAGCGCCCTTAACCACTGCGCCACCCGGGAGGCCAAAAAATATTGATGTTTTGTTCCCCGAATCACTTAGTTATCACTTTTTCCTCATGGCAAGGTGCTCCATGCTGGAAAAGGCATTGTTCATCACCAAACTGTTCCTGGATGGATGGGAGAAGTTGCTCTCGGAGGATGGGTTGGTACGAATCTTTATTCATGGCTGTGTTCTTAGGTAAAATTGTGAGTGAGCCCACTCCCTTGGCTGAGAAGCAGCCCCACACATGAATGGTCTAAGCAGTTGCCATACCAGGCGGTGATACAGCCCATAGTAACACTCCAAACTCGTCATTAAGCTTGAGACCCTGGGTCTCGACCCCACCCTGTGCAGCTGGGTCCTGGACTACCTGACGGGCCGCCCCCAGGTGGTGAGGGTAGGTAACAACATCTCCACCCCACTGATCCTCAACACTGGGGCCCCACAAGGGTGCATTCTCAGCCCTCTCCTGTACTCCCTGTTCACCCATGACAGCGTGGTCATGCACGCCTCCAACTCAATCATCAAGTTTGCAGACGACACTACAGTGCTTGATTATCAACAATGATGAGACGAGGTGAGGGCCCTCGGGGTGTGGTGTCAGGAAAATAACCTCACACTCAATGTCAACAAAACAAAGGAGATGATCATGGACTTCAGGAAACAGCAGAGGGAGCAGCCCCTTATCCACATTGACGGGACAGTAGTGGAGAAGGTGGAAAGTTTTAAGTTCCTCGGCGTACACATCACAGACAAACTGAAATGGTCCACCCACACAGACAGCATAGTGAAGAAGGCGCAGCAGCAACCTCAGGAGGCTGAAGAAATTTGGCTTGTCACCAAGAATACTCACAAACTTTTACAGATGCATAATCGAGAGCATCCTGTCGGGCTGTATCACCGCCTGGTACGGCAACTGCTTTGCCCACAACAGTAAGGCTTTCCAGAGGGTAGTGAGGTCTGCACAATGCATCACCGGGGGCAAACTACCTGCCCTCCAGGACACCTACACCACCTGATATCACAGGAAGGCCAAAAAGATTGTCAAGGGCAACAACCAACTGAGCCACTACCTATTCACCCCGCTATCATCCAGAAGGCGAGGTCAGTACAGGTGCATCAAAGCTGGGGACCGAGAGACTGAGAAACAGCTTCTAGCTCAAGGCCATCAGACTGTTAAACAGCCATCACTAACATTGATTGGCTGCTGCCAACATACTAACTCATCTCTAGGCACTTTAATAATGGAAAAATTGATGTCATAAATGTATCACTAGCCACTTTAAACAATGCCACTTTATATAATGTTTGCATACCCTACATTACTCAACTCCTATGTATATACTGTACTCTATACCATCTACTGCATCTTGCCTATGCAGTTCGGCCATCGCTCATTCATATATTTTTATGTACATATTCTTATTAATTTCTTTACACTTGTGTGTGTAAGGTAGTTGTTGTGAAATTGTTAGGTTAGATTAGTTGCTACATATTACATATACAACCATTTTGCTACACTCACATTAACATCTGCTAAACATGTGTATGTGACAAATAAAATTGGATTTGATTTGATGCGTTACTTTTGGTATGACACAGGACTGTTGGTAGCGCTCACCTTGTCTTCTCTGGACAAGCTTTTTTCCGGAAGCCCCAAACAATCGGAAAGGGGATTCTTGAGAGAAAATGACTTTACACCAGTCCTCAGCAGTCCAATCACTGTGCCTTTTGCAGAATATCAGTCTGTCCCTGATGTTTTTCCTGGAGAGAAGTGGCTTCTTTGCTGCCCTTCTTGACACCAGGCCATCCTCCAAAAGTCTTCGCCTCACTGTGCATGTAGATGCACTCACACCTACCTGCTGCCATTCCTGAGCAAGCTCTGCAATGGTGGTGCCCTGATCCCGCAGCTGAATCAACTTTAGGAGATGGTCCTGGCACTTGCTGGACTTTCTTGAGCGCCCTGAAGCCTTCTTCACAACAATTGAACCGCTCTCCTTGAAGTTCTTGATGATCCGATAAATGGTTGATTTATGTGCAATCTTACTGGCTGCAATATCCTTGCCTTTGAAGCCCTATTTGTGCAAAGACGGCACGTGTTTCTTTGCAGGTAACAATGATTCCAAGCACCACCCTCTTTTTGATGCTTCCATCCTGTTATTCGACCTCAGTCAGCATAACAGAGTGATCTCCAGCCTTGTCCTCGTCAACACTCACACCTGTGTTTACGAGAGAATCACTGACATGATGTCAGCTGGTCCTTTTGTGGCAGGGCTGAAATGCAGTTGAAATGTTTTTTGGGGGATTAATTTCATTTGCATGGCAAAGAGGGAATTCATCTGATCACTTTTCATAACATTCTGGAGTATATGCCAAATTGCCATCATGCAAACTGAGGCAGCAGACTTTGTGAAAATGTATATTTGTGCAATTCTCAATACTTTTGGCCACTCAGGATGGAGACGCCTTCTGTCTCCTAGAGATGAATGTACACTCGTGCGAAAAGTGCAAATCAATCCCAGAACAACAGTAAATGAGCTTTTGAAGATGCTGGAGGAAACTTGAACAAAAATATCTATATCTGTAACGGGAGTCGTCGTCTGAAGAAGATGAATCGGAAGCGCAGCCTTTTTATTGTAACTGAACACTATAACAAAATAACAAAGAGAAATAAACGAAACCGAAACAGTCCTGTCAGGTGCAGAAAACACTAAACAGAAAATAACTACCCACAAAACACATGTGGGGAAAAGCTACCTAAGCATGGTTCCCAATCAGAGACAACGATAGTCAGCTGTCCCTGATTGAGAACCATACCCGGCCAAAACATAGAAATACAAAACATAGAAAAAGAACATAGAATGCCCACCCAAATCACACCCTGACCAAACCAAAATAGAGACATAAAATGCTCTAAGGTCAGGGCGTGACAACATCCACGGTAAAACTAGTCCTTTGTTGACATATCCTGAAATGCCGCTCAGCAAGGTAGAAGCCACTGCTCCAAGACCACCATACAAAAGCCAGACTACTGTTTCCAACTGCACATGGGGACAAAGATCTGACTTTTTTGAGAATTGTACTCTGGTCTGATGAAACAAAAAATAGAACTGTTTGGCCATAATGACCATCGTTATGTTTGGAGGAAAAAGGGGGAGGCTTGCAAGCCGAAGAACACCATCCCAACCGTGAAGCACAAAGGTGGCAGCCTTGTGTTGTGGGGGTACTTTGCTGCAGGAGGGACTGGTGCACTTCACAAAATAGATAGCTGCATGAGGGAGGAAAATTATGTGGATTTATTGAAGCAACATCTCAAGACATCAGTCAGGAAATTAAAGCTTGGTCACAAATGAGTCTTCCGAATGGACAATGACCCCAGGCATACTTCCAAAGTTGTGGCAAAATGGCTTAAGGACAACAAAGTCAAGGTATTGGCCCTGACCTCAAGCTCTGACCTCAATCTCATAGAACATATGTGAACAGAACTGAAAAAGCGTGTGCGAGCAAGGAGGCCTACAACCCTGACTCTGTTACACCAGCTGTGTCAGGAGGAATGGGCCAAAATTCACGCAACTTATTGTGGGAAGCTTGTGGTAGTCTTCCAGAAACGTTTGACCCAAGTTAAACTATTTAAAAGAAATTCTACCAAATAATAATTGAGTGTATGTAAACTTCTGACCCACTAACCCAATGTGATGAAAGAAATAAAAGCTGAAATAAATCATTCTCTCTACTATTATTCTGACATTTCACATTCTTAAAATAAAGTGGTGATCCTAACTGACTGATCCTAGCTGACCTAAATCAGGGAATTTTTACTAGGGGTAAATGTCAGGAATTGTGAAAAGCTGAGTTTAATATGTATTTGGCTAAGGTGTACGTAAACTTCCGACTTCAACTGTATATACCTGCTGTGTTTATGAGGTTTCTGATGGGGTAACATTATAAACATTACCCTATAAATACCTGCTATTGTATTCTGATTATGCTGATGAGGTATCATTATGCTAATGAAGTATCGTTATGCTAATGAGTGACATTGGAAGTGATGTGAATTATATGAGTTTACTTGATGAATAAAAAGTGCCGAGATATTCAGACCTTTTTGAAGTTTAATTTTTTTGCTCATTAATCATTGGCTGTATTCTGCTCTAGGAAGTTGATAAAGTATTATTAAACCCTCATTACACTATTTTATATTAAAAAGGAAGAAGTATTTTTTTGCTTCTGTCTTTTGACCTTGAACCTTGAATCCTTGACCTTGATGAAAATGCTGTGAGAACCAGCTGGTGAAATTACAAGTGAAATTCTGAAGCTGAACGTCATTAAAGTGCATTCAACTCTCGACATTCCTTCTAATAATTCACACGAAATCACCTCGTACTGTATTCTCTAACTTGATCTGCATTGTTAATGGGTTTTCAAAGTACTTTAGTAGACATATTCATGAACGGTATTGGCCTCGGTGAAATCAGTTGACAATGTGAGGCAATAGAGTTCTGTGTGTGTGTGTGTGTCTGTATCTCTCTGTCTGTGTGTGTGTCTGTATCTCTCTGTCTGTGTGTGTGTGTGTGTGTGATGAAGCTGTGTCAAGTGGTGTTGATTGTGTCTGTGGCCATTCTGTTTGATCCACTGGCCGTGCGACAAACACACACACACACACACACACACACACACACACACACACACACACACACACACACACACACACACACACACACACACAGAGATGATCTGCAGCACGGCCACTTCCCTTCTTCCCTCCATCCATCGTCCGATTTTGAACATAGAGAGTCTTAAAATAACATTACCTACATGTACATATTACCTCAACTTACTGGTGCCCCCGCACATTGACTCTGTAGCGGTACCCCCCTGTATATAGTCTCTCTATTGTTATTTTACTGCTGCTCTTTAATTACTTGTTACTTTTATTTGACTGAATCTTTGCATCGCTCTGAACAGAGATCTTTGTCTGAATCCTTGTATCGCTCACCTCCTCTCCTCTCCTCTCCTCTCTTCTCCTCTCATTTCCTCTCCTCCCCTCTTCTCCTGTCCTTCGTAAAATATGATTGCAGATTCCAGATTATGCCTCGCAAGCAACGCGAGTCAGAATGAAACCTTGGATGCCATCTCTGAAGGAATACACCGGCTGCATCCCAATTTACATCTTATTGTCTCTATAGTGCACATGACAAGGTCCAATAGAGCTCCGGCCAAAAGTAATGCAGTATGTAGGGAATATGGTGCATTATGGGACGCCGGCTTTGTTTTTCTCTCTGAAGAACAGTTGTTACAAAAATGACATACCCTCTCACTGTGGCGTATGGTTATTTATGGCCAAGTGTTTGTTCTCAGTCATATTTTCCCAGGAGTCATTAAGGGTCCTTCAGAAGATAATGAGATAAATGCTTGATCCGATAGGGCTTTTAGGGCAACGTGGGTACATTCACTTCGACTGAGTATCATATCCAAACCTAATGCTTTCCTTTGGTCTTCTGTTATATTGGACCTGTACTAATTATTTTATGGATTTGTTTTACCCCCTTTTTTCATGTCCGACTGTGTCTTACATTGTCTTATGTAAATCAAGCAATCTGTCTGATTGATTATAATAAGCTGTTGTTTCGTTTTGAAGCAATATTTCCAGACCTACAGTATCACAACACATAATATGTCAGCTTCTGTGAACTTTTTTTTTTAGTGAGACCACGTTCTTGTTTCATTTGAGGTCATGTAAGGTGGGAATTGAATAGAATAGACAAAGTACCAGTGTGTTGCCTTGAACCAAGGTTGAATCTAGAATTACATGCACAGGTGTGAAGTGAATATCCCATTTTTGCAGCTTTAATACAGCTCTATGTGTAGAGAGGCAAGATATTTTATTTGTCAATTACAAGCTTGTTGAAGCCAATTCAACGAGACAAGGAATGATATTGACAAGGAATGATATTGACTGGGTGACGGGCCGGAATGTAAAAGTGTGTGTGTGTTTGTTTGTAGGTGCGTTGTGTGCATTTGTGATTGTGTGCATTTGTGTGTGTATGTGTGTGTGTGTGTGCGTACGTGCGTGCGTGCGTGTGTGTGTGTGTGTGTATCTGTGTGTGCAGGACTGTGCTTTGTCTGAATTTGCAGTCACCAAGCTTACTGTGCCAAATGTTGTTTCTCTCCTGTTAGTGTGTCCTAGTCTTTCTTATCAAGATGTTAGCAGTCCAAACCAATTTCACAGCATTTTGATCTGTGATTCATTTGAAATTGATTTGTGTTACACCCACACCACATCTCAGGGGGCTGAGTTTGTGATCAGACTATTTGGTCCTCATCTGCCAGATCGTCTCTAACATCCGTGGGTCATTCAGCCACTGCACAGTTCCCTCATTGAAACATCGTCTAGCAGTCAAAACGGCACTCTATTGCCTTTATAGGGCAGTGTTTTTTGACCCAGAACGCTTTGGTCATAAGGAGTGCACTATGTAGGGAATAGGGGTGCCATTTGGGATGCAGCAAAAACTACAGCTCAGTTCTCCCCTACAGCTCAGTTTTCCCCTGACACACTTATGATTTACAACAACCTGACAAGCAGCATATGATTTAGAACAGACCAATCAATACAGCATATGATTTATCACAGACCAATCAATACAGCATATGATTTATAACAGACCAATCAATACAGCATATGATTTATCACAGACCAATCAATACAGCATATGATTTATAACAGACCAATCAATACAGCATATGATTTATCACAGACCAATCAATTCACATTGTGTGATTTATCACAGACCAATACCCATCTTGTGATTTATCACAGCTCAAAACTGAATCCTGTATTGCTTTAGGTCAAGTGGATATGTCTGTCTCACTCACTCACTCACTCACCTCAAAATGTATTCAGAAAGACCCATTTCATATTTGATTACTCCAGAATGTAACCCTATCTACAACCTAAACCCTGTCCTAAACCCTGTCCTTAAACCTGTCCTTAAGCCTCTCCTAAACTCTGTCCTAACCCTACTGTACAATCCTTCCCTGACAAGTGTATGAATCCTTGCTCCAGGTCAGATGGCCGTCTGACTCACAGAAATACAGACGGCGAGTCAAAGAACACAGCGAACTTGCTCCAGAAACATAAAAGCCAATTTTACTTGAGCCTGATTACATAACCCTAACCCTTGTAAGAGTTAGCATAACTCCATATGAAATACTTGCTTCAGGTCAGATAAGAGGTTCGACTGACAGAAATACTTGCTTTAGGTTAGACAGACGTTCGACTGACAGAAATATCATTGTATTTTAGTCTGACTCACCTCCTTCAAACTGGATCCAACACAACCTTTTTCAATATTGGCCAACTCTCAGAATGTAATCTATTGATATATATATATATATATATATATTGATTAAAACCAGAGATAATATCACCTGAACCCTATGACTGAACTGAAGCTTATAAATCCGCTACTCCTTTATTAGGTGTATATTTAGAAACGGTGAAGTATTATTGAAGCGGTAATAAGTGTTTTTATACAACCAAATCTCTCCGATGACACGCAGGGTTTTACATTGTTACATTGTTAGCCTGAAGGGAAAGCCTTTCTCACTCTGCTCTCAGTGACTCCAGCATTGCATCTCACTCAGACAAACAGACAGAGATTGTTGCCTAAAGCAAAGTAGAGGGCTATGAACTTTCCTAATGATTTGTTATGGTGATGCTTCACTGGCCCTTCCATGAGGGAGTGGAGCTACAGCCAGGCCAATATCTATGATACACTATATAATACAAAATTATGAGGACATCCCTATCAAATTAGTGGATTATTTCAGATTCACCCATTGATGACAGGTGTACAAAATCAAGCACACGGCCATGCAATCTCCATAGACAAACATTGGCAGTAGAATGGCCTTTACTGAAGAGCTCAGTGACTTTCAACGTGACACCGTCATAGGATGCCACCTTTCCAACAAGTCAGTTTGTCAAATGTCTGCCCTGCTAGAGCTGCCCCAGTCAACTGTAAATGCTGTTATTGTGAAGTGGAAACTTCTCTGAACCATTGCTGCAAATTGGTAGGCCACACCTACTCAGAGAACGGAACTGCAAAGTGCTGAAGTGTGTAGCGCATTAAAAATCGTCTGTCCTCGACTCACTACCGAGTTCCAAACTGCCTCTGAAAGCAACGTCAGCACAATAACTGTTTGTCAGGGGCTTCACGAAATGGGTTTCCATGGCCGCACACAAGCCTAAGATCACCATACACAATGCCAAGTGTCAGCTGGAGTGGTGCAGAGCTCGCCGCCATTGGACTCTGGAGTGGTTAAAATGTGTTCTCTGGAGTGATGAATCATGCTTCAACATCTGGCAGTTTAATAACAGACAAATCTGGGTTTGGCGGATGCCAGGAGAATGCTACCTGCCTGAATGCATAGCGAGAACTGCAAAGTTTGGTGGAGGAGGAATTAATAGTCTGGGGCTGATTTTCATGGTTTGGGCCCCTTGGTTCCAATGAAGGGAAATCTTAACGCTACGGCATTCAATGACATTCTAGATGATTCTGTGCTTCCAACTTTGTGGCAACAGCTTTGGGGGAGGCCATTTCCTGCATGACAATGCCCCAGTGCACAAAGCGAGGTCCATACAGAAATGGTTTGTCGAGGTCAGTGTGGAAGAATTTGACTGGCCTGCACGAAGCCCTGACCTCAACCCCATCAAACACCTTTGGGATGAATTGGAACGCCGACTGCGAGCCAGGACTAATCGCTCAGCATCAGTGCCCGACCTCACTAATGCCCTTGTGACTGAATGGAAGTCCCCGCGCCATGTTCCAACATCTAGTGGAAAGCCTTCCCAGAAGAGTGGAGGCTGTTATAGCAGCAAAGGGGGGGGGGGCCAACTCCATATTAATACACATGATTTTTGGAATGAGATGTTTGACGAGCAGGTGTCCACATACTCTTGGTAATGTAGTGTATGTTCTGTACTATTCATGAACGCACACATACACACACAGGAAGACGCTATGCTGTGTACTGCAGTATTTTCTGGGGCTTTTGATATTAAGGCCCTTTGAAATATCAATGTATGCTTAAATAAGTCCTTTGCTTATTTACAACCGAATCTCTATTTCGTGCCACTCGAGTATACTATAAGGACACGCCTGGCCTGCACAGCTCGAGTCTCACAAAATGGAATGTAACCTAGCGGATAAAGTTTGGAAGGACACAATTTCATGTGTACAACATCTAAAGTCCTGCGTCACTATACTGAGAACATATTTGGGTGTTTTTGGAGCTTTTGTTGATGTTTTTTAGGGCCCTATACTGCACAACAACAATGAGGAAGTGATGCGCTGTTTGGCGTTCCCCAAAAATAAGTGAAATCATTCAAATAAGGTATCTGTGTAACAGTTTTCTTCCTGGGAAGGAGAGGCGGACTAAAATGCAGCGTGGTTATTTCTAAACATCTTTAATGAAAGATGAAAATGTGAACAATAAACAAAATACGCAACCTTGGCGAAACCGAAACAGTCTTAACTGGCGCAAAACACAGAGACAGGAACAATCACCCACAAAATACCTAAAGAATATGGCTGCTTAAATATGGTTCCCAATCAGAGACAACGATAAACACCTGCCTCTGATTGAGAACCACTCCAGACAACCATAGACTTACCTAGAACACTCAACTGAGCACAATCCCATAGACTACAAAACCCCTTGACAAAACAAGACACATAAATCACCCATGTCACACCCTGGCCTGACCACAATAATAAAGAAAACACAGAATACTAAGGCCAGGGCGTGACAATCTGGCCCTATCTATAACATGCCACGTACAGCAGCAAGTGACATTTAAAAATAAGTAAACCTCTTTTAAATAAGAAATTTAAATATGTAAACCTCTTTTAAATAAGAAATTAAAATAAGTAAACCTCTTTTAAATAAGAAATTAAAATAAGTAAATCTCTTTTAAATAAGAAACTAAAATATGTAAACCTCTTTTAAATAATAAATTAAAATATGTAAACGTCTTTTAAATAATAAATTAAAATATGTAAACCTCTTTTAAATAAGAAATTAAAATAAGTAAACCTCTTTTAAATAAGAAATTAAAATATGTAAACCTCTTTTAAATAATAAATTAAAATAAGTAAACCTCTTTTAAATAAGAAATTAAAATAAGTATACCTCTTTTAAATAAGAAATTAAAATATGTAAACCTCTTTTAAATAAGAAATTTAAATAACTAAACCTCTTTTAAATACGATTATTAAAATAAGTATACCTCTTTTAAATAAGAAATTAAAATAAGTAAACCTCTTTTAAATAAGAAATTTAAATAACTAAACCTCTTTTAAATAAGATTATTAAAATAAGTATACCTCTTTTAAATAATAAATTAAAATATGTAAACCTCTTTTAAACAAGAAATTGCAGTGACATCAGAAGATGTAAATAAAACAATTATGAAAAAAACGAAACACTGAATTTGTATGTTAAAAATATGTCAGAAAATGCAACAACAAAAAATATACAAAGATATTTGTCAGCCCCAGCAAGCTTTTAATGCTAGATATTCAATGATTTCTTTAAACTTTAGGTATCAGCAAATATCTTATGACCTTTTGTAAAGTCAAAGTTAATTCCTTCAAATATTGTATTATGCCTGTTCAAAGTCAGGGGTTCTATTGCTGGCAACTGATGGAGAGTAAAACACATTTAAATCACAGTATTTTACTGCTGATGATGCTGTAAAATCACGTTATTTCAGTTTTGACTTAAGGACATGGACATTGGTCTTCGAAATCTTTTGACGTAAGGACATGGACATTAGACCTCCAAGTCTTTTGACGTAAGGACATGGACATTGGACATCCTTCATCTTTTTTTATTTTATTTTTTATTTCACCTTTATTTAACCAGGTAGGCCAGTTGAGAACAAGTTGAAAACAAGTTCTCATTTGCAACTGCGACCTGGCCAAGATAAAGCGTAGCAATTTGACACATACAACAACACAGAGTTACACATGGAATAAACAAAACATACAGTCAATAATACAGTAGAACAAAAGATAACAAAAAGTCTATATACAGTGAGTGCAAATGAGAAGTTAAGGAAATAAATAGGCCATGGTGGCGAAGTAATTACAATATAGCAATTAAACACTGGAAAGGTAGATCGGCAGAAGATGAATATGCAGGTGGAGATACTGGGGTGCAAAGGAGCAAAATAAATAAATAAATACCAGTATGCAGATGAGGTACATAGATGGGCTGTTTACAGATGGGCTATGTACAGGTGCAGTGATCTGTAAGCTGCTCTGACAGCTGGTGCTTAAAGCTAGTGAGGGAGATGTGAGTCTCCAGCTTCAGAGATTTTTGCAATTCGTTCCAGTCATGGGCAGCAGAGAACTGGAAGGAAAGACGACCAAAGGAGGATAGTGGGTAGTGTATGGGGTTTTGGTGACAAAATGGGTGGCACTGTGATAGACTGCATCCAGATTGTTGTGTATTGTATAGCTGACATCACCGAAGTCGAGGATCGGTAGGATGGTCAGTTTTACAAGGGTATGTTTGGTAGCATGAGGGAAGGATGCTTTGTTGCGATATAGGAAGCCAATTCTAGATTAAATGTTGGATTGAGATGCTTAATGTGAGTCTGGAAGGAGAGTTTACAGTCTAACCAGACACCCAGGTATTTGTAGTTGTCCACGTATTCTAAGTCAGAGCCGTCCAGAGTAGTGATGCTGGACGGGCGGGCAGGTGCGGGCAGTGATCGATTGAATAGCATGCATTTAGTTTTACTTAAAACCTTTTGTGACTAGGAGGCAGTATTTTCATTTTTGGAAAAATAACGTTCCCGTAGTAAACAGGATATTTTGTCAGGACAAGATGCTAGAATATGCATATAATTGACAGCTTATGATAGAAAACACTCTAAAGTTTCCAAAACTGTAAAAATATTGTCTGTGAGTATAACAGAACTGATGTTGCAGGCGAAAGCCTGAGAAAAATCCAATCCGGAAGTGCTTCATGTTTTGAAAGCCCTGCGTTCCTATGCGTCCCTATTGAGCAGTGAATGGGCTATCAACCAGAAAACTAAATCTTCCGGTCGATCTATTATCGAATAGATATTTGAAAAACACCTTGAGGTTTGATTATAAGCAACGTTCTGTTGATATTATGGAGCTAATTTTGAATATTTTTCGGCGTTTTCGTGACTGCAATTTCCGGGCGATTTCTCAGCCAAACGTGAACAAGGAGCTATTTCGCCTACAACAATAATATTTTTGGAAAAAATGAACATTTGCTATCTAACTGGGAGTCTCGTGAGTGAAAATATCCGAAGCTCATCAAAGGTAAACGATTTAATTTGATTGCTTTTCTGATTTCCGTGACCAAATTACCTGCTGCTAGCTGGAGAAAATGCTATGCTAGACTATCGATAAACTTACACAAATGCTTGTCTAGCTTTGGCTGTAAAGCATATTTTGAAAATCTGAGATGACAGGGTGATTAACAAAAGGCTAAGCTGTGTCTCAATATATTTCACTTTCATTTTCATGAATAGGAATATTTTCTAGGAATATTTATGTCCGTTGCGTTATGCTAATTAGTGTCAGTCGATGATTACGCTCCCTCATTCGGGATGGGAGTCACTAGAGGTTAAGAGCAGTTGGAGGCCACGGAAGGAGAGTTGTATGGCATTGAAGCTCGTCTGGAGGTTAGTTAACACAGTGTCCAAGGAGGGGCCAAAAGTATACAGAATGGTGTCGCTTGCGTAGAGGTGGATCAGAGAATCACCAGCAGCAAGAGCAACATCATTGATGTATACAGAAAAGAGTCGGCCCAAGAATTGAACCCTGTGACACACCCATAGAGACTGGCAGAGGTCCGGACAACAGGCTCTCTGATTTGACACACTGAACTCTAGCTGAGAAGTAGTTGGTAAACCAGGCAAGACAATCATTTGAGAGACCAAGGCTGTCGAGTCTGCCAATAAGAATGTTGTGATTGACAGAGTCGAAAGCCTTGGCCAGATCGATGAACAGTAATGTCTCTTATCGATGGCGGTTATGATGTCGTTTAGAACCTTGAGCGTGGCTGAGGTGCACCCATGACCATCTCTGAAACCAGATTGCATAGCGGAGATGGTATGGTGGGATTCGAAATGGTCAGTAATCTGTTTGTTAACTTGGCTTTCGAAGACCTTAGAAAGACAGGGTAGGATAGATATAGGTCTGTAGCAGTTTGGGTCTAGAGTGTCACCCCCTTTGAAGAGGAGGATGACCGCGGCAGCTTTCCAATCTTTGGGAATCTCAGACAATACGAAAGAGAGGATGAACAGGCTAGTAATGGGGGTTGCAAAAACTTCGGCAGATAATTTTAGAAAGAGAGGACCCAGATTGTCTAGCCCGGCAGATTTGTAGGGGTCCAGATTTTGCGGATCTTTCAGAACATCAGCTATCTGGATTTGGGTAAAAGAGAAATGGTGAGGGCTTTGGCGGGTGGCGTGGAGGGTGCCGGGCAGTTGACCGGGGTAGGGGTAGCCGTAGAGAAATGCTTATTGAAATTCTCAATTATAGTGGATTTATCGGTGGTGACAATGTTTCCTAGCCTCAGAGCAGTGGGCAGCTGGGAGGAGGTGCTATTATTCTCCATGGACTTTGCAGAGTCCCAGAACTTTTTTGAGTTAGTACTACAGGATGCAAATTTCTGTTTGAAAAAGCTTGCCTTAGCTTTTCTAACTGCCTGTGTATATTTGTTCCTAACTTCCCTGAAAAGTTGCATATCATGGGGGCTATTCGATGCTAATGCAGAACTCCACAGGATGTTTTTGTGCTGGTCTAGGGCAGACAGGTCCGGAGTGAACCAAGGTCTATATCTATTCCTAGATCTACATTTTTTGAGAGGGGCATGCTTATTTAAGATGGTGAGGAAGGCACATTTAAAGAATAGCCAGGCATCATCTACTGACGAGATGAGGTCAATGTCATTCCAGGATACCCCGGCCAGGTCGATTAGAAAGGCCTGCTCACAGAAGTGTTTCAGGGAGCGTTTGACAGTGATGAGGGGTGGTCGTTTGGTCGCAGACCCATTACGGATGCAGGCAATGAGGTAGTGATCGCTGAGATCTTGATTGAAAAGAGCAGAGGTGTATTTGGAGGGTGAGTTAGTTAGGATGACATCTATGAGGGTGCCCGTGTTTACTGATTTGGAGTTGTACCTGGTAGGTTCATTGATGATTTGTGTGAGATTGAGGGCATCAAGCTTAGATTGTAGGATGGCCGGGGTGTTAAGCATGTCCCAGTTTAGGTTACCTAGTAGCACGAGCTCAGAAGATAGATGGGGGGCAATCAATTCACATATGGTATCGAGGGCACAGCTGGGGGCAGAGGGAGGTCTATTGCAAGCGGCAACAGTGAGAGACTTGTTTCTGGAAAGGTGAATTTTTAGAAGTAGAAGTTCAAATTGTTTGGGTACAGACCTGGATAGTAATACAGAACTCTGCAGGCTCTCTTTGCAGTAGATTGCAACACCACCCCCTTTGGTAGTTCTATCTTGGCTGAAAACGTTATAGTTAGCAATGGAGATTTCAGGGTTTTTTGGTGGTTTTCCTAAGCCAAGATTCAGACACGGCTAAGACATCTGGGTTGGCAGAGTGTGCTAAAGCAGTGAGTAAAAAAAACTTAGGGAGTAGGCTTCTAACGTTATCGTAAGGACATGGACATTAGACGTCCAAGTCTTGTGATGTAAGGACATGGACATTTTGAGTCAAAAGACTTGGAAGTCTAATGTCCATGTCTTTACTTCAAAATACATTAGACTCCCAATTGTGTGACTGTTTTGTATAAATCATATGAATTGAAGTATCACTCCCCCCCCCCCCCCCCCTACACACAGTAAATTCTGCACATTTATTTTGATAACTCTTTTTAATATAGGCTATGTATGCAACGACATACCAATGTACGTATTACCTTCAGCTTGCCTAGTGATCTGTGTTGTTAAATAGAATCATGTTGATAGATATACACCTAACGGGACTGTATGCTCGTTTTGAAAAACACAGAGAAGATGTGTGGACTAAAAAGACATCCCACCTCCCACATCATCGTCATCCCTCTGCAAAACAAATTAGATGTAATGATATGTTTGGCTTGTGTTGGTGAAAATAAAATGATATAAATAATTTATGGGGAAGTAGATACAGAAGATGAAAAATCTGAAACTTGCACGAGAATTGTGTCTGTGTGGAGGGGGGGGGGGGGGGTGAAAATATATCCAGGGATTCTATTCCGTTGATGTCTTATTACATTTTAAACCAGCCCTCCGACATCCGGATTTTCTAATAACCTTGCTGCCTCCTGAATGGCATCATATTTCCTACACAGTGCACTACTTTTGACCAGAGCCAAATGGATCCTAGTGCACTATACAGGGAATAGAGTGTTATTTGGGACACCGCCCCTGTCTGTGCTGGGTTCTTAATAACCCTTTTACAGAAACGGTGCCGAGGTCTCCCTGGATAATCAGAGCCTGCTTTGCATGTTTTATGACTGTTCGCTGTGTGTGTGTGTGTTGGGTCACTGGGCCTACATACATTTTGGGTGTAAATTAGCCTGTTTGGATGAATTTAGATAACTGCGTGTTGGGGATGAATCACCCCACAGCCTATCAAGACTAACAATGTGTGTGTGTGTGTGTGTGTGTGTTTGTGTGTGTGTGTTTGTGTGTGTGTGTGTGTGTGTGTGTCCGTGTGCGTATGTGTTTGTTTGTGTTGTCTGATCTGTGGCCTGGGATGCAGCTGTGTCCTGATCATGCCTGACTATTAACCTGGGATGCAGCTAAGTCCTGATCATGCCTGACTATTATCCTGGGATGCAGCTGAGTCCTGATCATGCCTGACTATTAACCTGGGATGCAGCTGAGTCCTGATCATGCCTGACTATTAACCTGGGATGCAGCTGTGTCCTGATCATGCCTGACTATTAACCTGGGATGCAGCTGTGTCCTGATCATGCCTGACTATTAACCTGGGATGCAGCTGAGTCCTGATCATGCCTGACTATTAAAAACCTGTTAAGGATATGGCAGACTTATGCCCCCTTTGGAGGAATTGGGTACCCCTAGTAAACTGAAAATAAAATCTGTCAAAAATTGCTAATATATGCATATAATAATTATTATTGGATATAAAACACTCTAAAGCTTCTAAAACCGTTGGAATTATGTCTGAAAGTATAGCAGAACTCACAGGGCAGGCATTCTTCCAAACTAGTTTTTGTGGTCATGAAAGTTGGAGCAACTTTGACGTCATCGCCCCCACCCTTCCCAACCAGTTATGATTCTGGTGAGACTTTCTATGTCTTCCACTAGATGTCCTCATTCAGTAGAGCTTTTAATCGTTCAAATCCCGCGAGAATTGGCCCTATGGGATTTGAGTAAGTGCAGCGAGAAAAAACCTGTGCGTTAGGGCGCGAATTGGTCACAGCCATTCCTTTGTTCCAGTACTCAGAAAAAGGACCAGACGATGACCGGTTGAATTGAAATTTGTTTTGTGTGTTTAAAACATCATAAAGCTTGCTTCTGCACTTAGTTTGACCTGTTTAGTTGACATAATATGTAATTTTGAAGTTTTGATGCGCAACTTTTCCAGACCAGAGGACATTTTGGGTGCATTTCAGCTGATGTTATTAGCAGTAGCTAATACAAAGACGCAAGACTTGAAACCAAACAATGTATTGGGTAAGTATGAAGCCTTCCAGAACATTCTGAACGAAGACCATCGAAGGTAAGGTAATATTTATGCTGAAATCTGTGTTTCTGTTGACTCCAACATTACGGAGAAATGTAGCTTGTATCTGAGCGCCGTCTCAGAATATTGAATAGTGTGCGATTTCTGTAACGTTAAAAAGAAATGTAACAAAGCGACTGCGTAAAGAAGCAGTGTATCTTTCTAACTATATGTAGAACATGTATATTTAGTCAAAGTTTATGATGTCTATTTACGTTATCTTGCCGCGCTAGACATTTTTGAGTAATTTCTGAACATGAACTCAATGTAAATGGACATTTATGGATATAAATGGCATATTATTGAAAAAAAAAATGTACTGTGTAACATGTACTATTACTGTCATCTGATGAAGATTTTCAAAAGGTTAGTGAATGATTTATTTTTTAATCCTGCGTTTGTTGATTGCATGTTTTGGCTATTCAAATGAGCTGTGTCTGGTGGTGGTTTGACATATATATGTGCTATGTTTTCGCCGTAAAACATTTTAGAAATCTGACTTGCTGGCTAGATGAACAAGGTGTTTATCTTTCATTTGAGCTATTGGACTTGTTAATGTGTGGAGGTTAAATATTTCTAAGAATATTTTTGCGTTCCATGCGCCACCGTTCCAGCTGAACGTGGGAGGGTAGAGTCCCAAATGGGAACCAATATCTTTAAGAAGTTGGGATGCAGCTGAGTCCTGATCATGCCTGACTATTAACCTGGGATGCAGCTGTGTCCTGATCATGCCTGACTATTAACCTGGGATGCAGCTGAGTCCTGATCATGCCTGACTATTAACCTGGGATGCAGCTGAGTCCTGATCATGCCTGACTATTAACCTGGGATGCAGCTGAGTCCTGATCATGCCTGACTATTAACCTGGGATGCAGCTGAGTCCTGATCATGCCTGACTATTAACCTGGGATGCAGCTGTGTCCTGATCATGCCTGACTATTAACCTGGGATGCAGCTGTGTCCTGATCATGCCTGACTATTAACCTGGGATGCAGCTGAGTCCTGATCATGCCTGACTATTAACCTGGGATGCAGCTGTGTCCTGATCATGCCTGACTATTAACCTGGGATGCAGCTGAGTCCTGATCATGCCTGACTATTATCCTGGGATGCAGCTGAGTCCTGATCATGCCTGACTATTAACCTGGGATGCAGCTGTGTCCTGATCATGCCTGACTATTAACCTGGGATGCAGCTGAGTCCTGATCATGCCTGACTATTAACCTGGTATGCAGCTGAGACCTGATCATGCCTGACTATTAACCTGGGATGCAGCTGCAGATATGACCTGAACATACCTGAGCATTAACCTGGGATGCAACCGCAACTAAGTCCTGGACATCCTTGACCATTACCCTGGGATGCAGCTGCAGATACGACCTGAATATACCTGAGCATTAACCTGGGATGCAACCGCAACTAAGTCCTGAACATCCCTGACCATTACCCTGGGATGCAGCTGCAGATACGACCTGAACATACCTGACCATTACCCTGGCATGCAGCTGCAGATACGACCTGAACATCCCTGACCATTACCCTGGGATGCAACCGCAACTAAGTCCTGGACATCCTTGACCATTACCCTGGGATGCAGCTGCAGATACGACCTGAATATACCTGAGCATTAACCTGGGATGCAACCGCAACTAAGTCCTGAACATCCCTGACCATTACCCTGGGATGCAGCTGCAGATACGACCTGAACATACCTGACCATTACCCTGGCATGCAGCTGCAGATACGACCTGAACATCCCTGACCATTACCCTGGGATGCAGCTGCAGATACGACCTGAACATACCTGAGCATTAACCTGGGATGCAACCGCAACTAAGTCCTGAACATCCCTGACCATTACCCTGGGATCAGCTGCAGATACGACCTGAACATACCTGACCATTGCCCTGGGATGAGGCCGCAAGAATGTCCTGAACATCCCTGACCATTACCCCGGGATGAGGCCGCAAGAATGTCCTGAACATCCCTGACCATTACCCTGGGATGCAACCGCAACTAAATCCTGGACTTCCTTGACCATTACCCTGGGATGCAACCGCAACTAAGTCCTGAACATACCTGAGCATTAACCTGCAGATACGACATCCCTGACCATTTCCCTGGGATGCAGCTGCAACTAAGGCCTGAACATCCCTGAGCATGACAGACAGCCCTCCTACACTGCAGCTCTGCTGTACAACAGTATGCTTGTATTCCACTCTAACCTGCACTGCAGAATAACTTGATTTACTGACTCATTTTGTTTAAAGGTTCGGAGCTTACCACACTACTAAGCCAAATGGAGCTGTGACAAACCAAGCTGAGTCGGCCACCGTAGTTGCTGAACAATATGCAAGCCATCCACACAGTGGGATGTCAGGTCTCAGCTTGATGCATATAATTTCACCATGGCAACACAGAACGCTGTACTACAGGATATAATATTCCTGACTAAATTACCCTCTGGGTGGTCATTTGTCAATCTGGTCTGTTTCGGGATATTTACACAGTAAATAATGAGAGACACATCAGTTTGATACAGGGATTTCCCATTAATTAACAAATCAATTAAGACTTTTTGGATAATTACACTCCTGCACTGTCTGTCAATAATGAGACAAATTTACATTGTCATCAATCAAGCGAAGGGGACACTATTGATTAAGAAATATCGAATCGATAAATCCCATTAGATGAACATGGGACTCATATCAGAATATCATCGCAGCTAGAGGAAGTTGACAGGGAACACCTGGACTGAGGGGAAATTTGTCCTGCACATCACAACTTTCCCCTAGTTATAGAGTTATCATCTAGTTTTAGACTTATCCCCAAATTATAGAGTTATCCCCTAGTTATAGACTTATCTCCTTGTTATAGAGTTATCCCCTAGTTATAGAGTTATCCCCTAGTTATAGACTTATCCCCTAGTGATAGAGTTATCCCCTAGTTATATAGTTATCCCCTAGTTTTAGAATTATCATCTAGTTATAGAGTTATCCCCTAGTTATAGAGTCATCCCCTAGTTATAGAGTTATCCCCTAGTTATAGAGTTATCCCCTAGTTATAGAGTTATCATCTAGTTATAGAGTTATCCCCTAGTTATAGAGTTATCCCCTAGTTATAGAGTTATCCTCTAGTTATAGAGTTATCCCCTAGTTATAGAGTTATCCCCTAGTTATAGAGTTATCCCCTAGCTATAGAGTTGTCCCCTAGTCTTAGAGTTATCCCCTAGTTATAGAGTTATCCCCTAGTTTTAGAATTATCATCTAGTTATAGAGTTATCCCCTAGTTATAGAGTTATCCCCTAGTTATAGAGTCATCCCCTAGTTATAGAGTCATCCCCTAGTTATAGAGTTATCCCCTAGTTATAGAGTTATCCCCTAGTTATAGAGTTATCATCTAGTTATAGAGTTATCCCCTAGTTATAGTGTTATCCCCTAGTTATAGAGTCATCCCCTAGTTTTAGAATTATCCCCT
The DNA here is from genome assembly GCF_057628025.1 of Oncorhynchus mykiss. Lineage (NCBI taxonomy): Eukaryota > Metazoa > Chordata > Actinopteri > Salmoniformes > Salmonidae > Oncorhynchus > Oncorhynchus mykiss. The sequence goes on from NC_143028.1 coordinate 77,640,068, forward strand.
AGTTATAGAGTTATCCCCTAGTTATAGCGTTATCCCATAGTTATAGAGTTATCCCCTAGTTATAGAGTTATCATCTAGTTATGGAGTTATCCCCTAGTTATAGAGTTATCCCCTAGTTATAGCGTTATCCCCTAGTTATAGAGTTATCCCCTAGTTATAGAGCTATCCCCTAGTTATAGAGTTATCATCTAGTTATAGAGTTATCCCCTAGTTATAGAGTTATCCCCTAGTTATAGCGTTATCCCCTAATTATAGAGTTATCCCCTAGTTATAGAGTTATCCCTTAGTTATAGAGTTATCCCCTAGTTATAGAGTTATCCCCTAGTTATAGCGTTGTACCCTAGTTATAGAGTTATCATCTAGTTATGGAGTTATCCCCTAGTTATAGAGTTATCCCCTAGTTATAGCGTTATCCCCTAGTTATAGAGCTATCCCCTAGTTATAGAGTTATCATCTAGTTATAGAGTTATCCCCTAGTTATAGCGTTATCCCATAGTTATAGAGTTATCCCCTAGTTATAGAGTTATCATCTAGTTATGGAGTTATCCCCTAGTTATAGAGTTATCCCCTAGTTATAGCGTTATCCCCTAGTTATAGCGTTATCCCCTAGTTATAGAGCTATCCCCTAGTTATAGAGTTATCATCTAGTTATAGAGTTATCCCCTAGTTATAGAGTTATCCCCTAGTTATAGCGTTATCCCCTAATTATAGAGTTATCCCCTAGTTATAGAGTTATCCCTTAGTTATAGAGTTATCCCCTAGTTATAGAGTTATCCCCTAGTTATAGCGTTATCCCCTAGTTATAGAGTTGTACCCTAGTTATAGAGTTATCATCTAGTTATGGAGTTATCCCCTAGTTATAGAGTTATCCCCTAGTTATAGCGTTATCCCCTAGTTATAGAGCTATCCCCTAGTTATAGAGTTATCATCTAGTTATAGAGTTATCCCCTAGTTATAGAGTTATCCCCTAGTTATAGCGTTATCCCCTAATTATAGAGTTATCCCCTAGTTATAGAGTTATCCCTTAGTTATAGAGTTATCCCCTAGTTATAGAGTTATCCCCTAGTTATAGAGGTATCCCCTAGTTATAGAGTTGTACCCTAGTTATAGAGTTATCCCCTAGTTATAGAGTTATCCCCTAGTTATAGAGTTATCCCCTAGTTATAGAGTTGTCCCCTAGTCTTAGAGTTATCCCCTAGTTATAGAGTTATCCCCTAGTTATAGAGTTGTCCCCTAGTCTTAGAGTTATCCCCTAGTTATAGAGTTGTCCCCTAGTTATAGAGTTATCCCCTAGTTATAGCGTTATCCCCTAGTTATAGAGTTATCCCCTAGTTATAGAGTTATCCCCTAGTTATAGAGTTATCCCCTAGTTATAGTTATCCCCTAGTTATAGAGTTATCCTCTAGTTATAGAGTTATCCCCTAGTTTTAGAATTATCATCTAGTCATAGAGTTATCCCCTAGTTATAGAGTTATCCCCTAGTTATAGAGTTATCATCTAGTTATAGAGTTATCCCCTAGTTATAGAGTTATCCCCTAGTTTTAGAATTATCATCTAGTTATAGAGTTATCCCCTAGTTATAGAGTTATCCCCTAGTTATAGCGTTATCCCCTAGTTATAGAGTTATCCCCTAGTTATAGAGTTATCATCTAGTTATAGAGTTATCCCCTAGTTATAGAGTTATCCCCTAGTTATAGAGTTATCCCCTAGTTATAGCGTTATCCCCTAGTTATAGAGCTATCCCCTAGTTATAGTGTTATCATCTAGTTATAGAGTTATCCCCTAGTTATAGAGTTATCCCCTAGTTATAGCGTTATCCCCTAGTTATAGCATTATCCCCTAGTTATAGCGTTATCCCCTAGTTATAGAGTTATCCCCTAGTTATAGAGTTATCCCCTAGTTATAGAGTTATCCCCTAGTTATAGAGTGATCCCCTAGTTATAGAGTTGTACCCTAGTTATAGAGGTATCCCCTAGTTATATAGTTATCCCCTAGTTATAGAGTTATCCCCTAGTTATAGAGTTATCCCCTAGTTATAGAGTTATCCCCTAGTTATAGAGTTATCCCCTAGTTATAGAGTTATCCCCTAGTTATAGAGTTATCCCCTAGTTATAGAGTTATCCCCTAGTTATAGAGTTATCCCCTAGTTATAGAGTTGTCCCCTAGTTATAGAGTTGTCCCCTAGTTATAGAGTTGTCCCCTAGTTATAGAGTTGTCCCCTAGTCTTAGAGTTATCCCCTAGTTATAGAGTTGTCCCCTAGTTATAGAGTTATCCCCTAGTTATAGCGTTATCCCCTAGTTATAGAGTTATCCCTTAGTTATAGAGTTATCCCCTAGTTATAGAGTTATCCCCTAGTTATAGAGTTATCCCCCAGTTATAGAGTTATCCCCCAGTTATAGAGTTGTCCCCTAGTTATAGAGTTATCCCCTAGTTATAGAGTTATCCCCTAGTTATAGAGTTATCCCCTAGTTATAGAGTTATCCCCTAGTTATAGAGTTGTCCCCTAGTCTTAGTTATCCCGTAGTTATAGAGTTGTCCCCTAGTCTTAGAGTTGTCCCCTAGTCTTAGAGTTATCCCCTAGTTATAGAGTTATCCCCTAGTTATAGAGTTGTCCCCTAGTCTTAGAGTTATCCCCTAGTTATAGCGTTATCCCCTAGTTATAGAGTTATCTCCTAGTTATAGAGTTATCCCCTAGTAATAGAGTTATCTCCTAGTCTTAGAGTTATCCCCTAGTTATAGAGTTGTCCCCTAGTCTTAGAGTTATCCCCTAGTTATAGAGTTATCCCCTAGTTATAGAGTTATCCCCTAGTTATAGAGTTGTCCCCTAGTCTTAGAGTTATCCCCTAGTTATAGAGTTATCCCCTAGTTATAGAGTTATCCCCTAGTTATAGAGTTATCCCCTAGTTATAGAGTTGTCCCCTAGTCTTAGAGTTATCCCCTAGTTATAGAGTTGTCCCCTAGTCTTAGAGTTATCCCCTAGTTATAGAGTTATCCCCTTGTTATTAAGGACGGGGTCCGTCTGGGAGTCGAGATGGCAGGCGGAACACACTCCCCCTCCTATTGAGTACACCTGTTTTGAGTTGGGTATAATTAGTGAGGCTTTATTAGTCATCCTGCCCGCCTGGTTCTTTGTGCGGGATTAATTATTGTGACCTTCGGTTCTGTAGTAGAGGAACGTGTTTGTTCCTGGTCGTGTATTTCGGTTGTACAATTTTCGTCCCCCGTGTTTGGGGCAGTTTGGTTGTGAGCACCCTGTGGTGCGTTTGTGCATGAAAGAGCACAGCATTGCACTCTCTGTTTCCTGCATCTGACTCCACACCCACGACACCTGGAGCGTTACAATCCCCTAGTTATAGAGTTATCCTCTAGTTTTAGACTTATCACAAAATTATAGAGTTATCCCCTTGTTATAGATCTATCCCCTAGTTATAGAGCTATCCCCTAGTTATAGAGTTATCCCCTAGTTATAGTTATCCCCTAATTATAGACTTATCTCCTAGTTATAGAGTCATCCCCTAGTTATAGAGTTATCCCCTAGTTATAGAGTTATCCCCCAGTTATAGAGTTATCCCCTAGTTATAGAGTTATCCCCTAGTTATAGAGTTATCCCCTAGTTATAGAGTTATCCCCCAGTTATAGAGTTATCCCCCAGTTATAGAGTTATCCCCTAGTTATAGAGTTATCCCCTAGTTATAGAGTTATCCCCTAGTTATAGAGTTATCCCCTAGTTATAGAGTTATCCCCTAGTTATAGAGTTATCCCCTAATTATAGACTTATCTCCTAGTTATAGAGTCATCCCCTAGTTATAGTTATCCCCTAGTTATAGAGTTATCCCCCAGTTATAGAGTTATCCCCTAGTTATAGAGTTATCCCATAGTTATAGAGTTATCCCCTAGTTATAGCGTTATCACCTAGTTATAGAGTTCTCCCCTAGTTATAGAGTTATCCCCTTGTTATAGATCTATCCCCTAGTTATAGAGCTATCCCCTAGTTATAGACTTATCTCCTAGTTATAGAGTTATCCCCTAGTTATAGAGTTCTCCCCTAGTTATAGAGTTATCCCCTAGTTATAGCGTTATCCCCTAGTTATAGAGTTAAACCCTAGTTATATAGTTAGACCCTAGTTATAGACTTATATCCTAGTTATAGAGCCATCCCCTAGTTATAGAGCTATCCCCTGATTATAGTGCTAATGGGGATCCTAATAATATACCATATACCAAATATCCCATAGTTCTAGAGCTACCCCATAGTTCTAGAGCCATACACTAGTTCTAAAGCTCTCCCATAGTTCTAGAGCCATACACTAGTTCTAAAGCTATCCCATAGTTCTAGAGCCATACACTAGTTCTAAAGCTATCCCATAGTTCTAGAGCCATACACTAGTTCTAAAGCTATCCCATAGTTCTAGAGCCATACACTAGTTCTAAAGCTATCCCATAGTTCTAGAGCCATACACTAGTTCTAAAGCTATCCCATAGTTCTAGAGCCATACACTAGTTCTAAAGCAGTCCACTAGTTTTGGAACAATCCTGTAAATACGGAGATATTCCCTTTCCCCACGGATCTCATCACTATGGCCGAGCCCATTCATCTGGCGGAAATAATGGTGTGAAAATAAATCTAGGGCTGTGTCTGCGGAGCATATGCAGTGATATGGCTGGCATGGACAGGCCCTTCATCATCCAGCTAGACACACACACAGACGTAGGCACGATCCGACACACTATGCATACACACACACACACACACACACACACACACACACACACACACACACAAAGTACACAAACACACACACACACACACACACACACACACACACACACAAAGTACACAAACACAAAGTACACACACGCAAAGTACACACACACATACAAACAGACATCTTCCTTCGGCACAGCTCAGGGTGACTCATGGGAGGAACGAGACACAATATGTACTCTCGAGTGGCAAATAGGTCACTACAGACACTGGTTCGAACCCGGGCTGTATCACAACAGGCTGTGATCGGGAGTCCCATAGGGTGGTGCACAATTGGCTGAGCATTGTCCGGATTAGGGAAGAGTTTGGCGGGGGTAGACCATCGTTGTAAATAAGTTTCTAAAACGGTTTGAATGATGTCTGTGAGTATAACAGAACTCAGAACCCTTGTCTCAGGACAGTAAGTTGGTGTTTCAAGGTATCCCTCTAGTGGTGTGGGGGCTGTGCCTTGGCAAAGTGGGTGGGGTTATATCCTTCCTGTTTGGCCCTGTCCGGGGGTATCATCGAACGGGGCCACAGTGTCTCCTGACCCCTCCTGTGTCAGCCTGCAGTATTTATGCTGCAGTAGTTTATGTGTCGGGGGGCTAGGGTCAGTTTGTTATATCTGGAGTACTTCTCCTGTCTTATCCGGTGTCCTGTGTGAATTTAAGTATGCTCTCTCTAATTCTCTCTTTCTCTCTTTCTTTCTCTCTCTCGGAGGACATGAGCCCTAGGACCATGCCTCAGGACTACCTGACATGATAACTCCTTGCGGTCCCCAGTCCACCTGGCCGTGCCGCTGCTCCAGTTTCAACTGTTCTGCATGCGGCTATGGAATCATGACAGCTTCACCGGATGTGCTACCTGTCCCAGACCTGCTGTTTTCAACTATCTAGAGACAGCAGGAGTGGTAGAGAGACTCTTAATGATCGGCTATGAAAAGCCAACTGACATTTACTCCTGAGGTGCTGACTTGCTGCACCCTCAACAACCACTGTGATTATTATTATTTGACCATGCTGGTTATTTATGAACATTTGAACATCTTGGCCATGTTCTGTTATAATCTCCACCCGGCACAGCCAGAAGAGGACTGGCCACCCCACATAGCCTGGTTCCTCTCTAGGTTTCTTCCTAGGTTTTGGCCTTTCTAGGGAGTTTTTCCTAGCCACCGTGCTTCTACACCGGCATTGCTTGCTGTTTGGGGTTTTAGGCTGGGTTTCTGTACAGCACATTGAGATATCAGCTGATGTACGAAGGGCTATATAAATACATTTGATTTGATTTTGATTTGATTTGATATGGCAGGTGAAAACCTGAGAAAAATCCAACCAGGAATTGGGACATCTGAGGTTTTATAGTGTTTCAAAGCTTGGCCTACACATTGAGATATGGATGAGGTTGCACTTCCTAGGGCTTCCACTAGATGTCAACCATCTTTTGAAAGTAGAATTAGGATTGTACTATAAAGGAGGGGCTCATGAGACCTGTTTGAGTCAGTGGTTTGGCATAGTGCCTCAGTCTCATGACGCGCGCTCCCGACAGAGTTACCTCTCGTTCCAATGATTTTCTCAAGACAAATTAATTCTCCTTTTGGAACATTATAGATGTTTTATGTTAAAAACATCCTACTGATTAATTCTATACATCGTTTGACATGTTTCTAAAGGACTGTTACTGAACTTTTCAAGTTTTTGTCTGGATGAAGTCCCTGCGCCTCATGAAGATGGATTACTGAGCTGAACACGCTAACAACAAGTGGCTTTTTGGACATAAATTATGGAACTTTATGGAACAAATCAGCCATTTATTGTCGAACTGGGATTCCTGGGAGTGCCTTCTGATGAAGATCATCAAATGTAAGTGAATATATATGGTGTTGTTTCTAACTTTGTTGATTCCAAAATGGCGGATATTCCTCTGGCTGTTTTGGGTTCTGAGCGCCGTTCTCAGATTATGCTTTGTCCGTAAAGTTTTTTTGAAATCTGACACAGCGGTTGCATTAAGGAGAAGTCTATCTTTAATTCTGTGAATAACACTAGTATCTTTTATCAATGTTTATTATGAATATGTCTGCTAAAATCACTGGATGTTTTGGAATCAAAACATGACAGCACGTAAGGCGCCAATGTAAACTGAGATTTTTGGATAGAAATATGCACATTATCAAATAAAACATACATGTATTGTGTAACATGATGTCCTATGAGTGTCATCTGATGAAGATCATCAAAGGTTAGTGATTAATTCTATCTATATTTCTGCTTTTTGTGACTCCTATCTTTGGCTGGAAAAATGGCTGTGTTTTTTCGACTTGGCTGTGATCTAACATAACCATAAGTTGTGCTTAGCTGTAAAGCATTTTTGAAATCGGACATGATGGTTGATTAATTAACAGTCTGATAGCCTTGAGATAGAAGATATTTTTCAATCTTGGTCCATGCTTTGATGCACCTGTACCTCGCCTTCTGGATGATAGCGGAGTGAACAGGCAGTGGCTCGGGTGGTTGTTGTTCCCCGGTGATGTGTTGTGCAGAACTCACCACCCTCAGGAGAGCCATACGGCTGTGGGCGGAGCAGTTGCTGTGCCAGGCGGTGATATAGCCCGACAGGATGCTCTCGATTGTGCATCTGTAAAAGTTTGGGAGTGCTTTTGGTGATATGCCAAATTTCTTCAGCCTCCTGAGGTTGAAGAAGAGCTGCTGCGCCTTCTTCACCACGCTCTCTGTGTGGGTGGACCAATTCAGTTTGTCCGTGATGTGTACACCGAGGAACTTAAAACTTACGACCCTCACCACTACTGTCCCGTCGATGTGGATAGGGGGGTGCTCCCTCTGCTGTTTCCTGAAGTCCACGATCATCTCCTTTGTGCATCTGTAAAAGTTTGGGAGTGCTTTTGGTGATATGCCAAATTTCTTCAGCCTCCTGAGGTTGAAGAAGAGCTGCTGCGCCTTCTTCACCACGCTCTCTGTGTGGGTGGACCAATTCAGTTTGTCCGTGATGTGTACACCGAGGAACTTAAAACTTACGACCCTCACCACTACTGTCCCGTCGATGTGGATAGGGGGGTGCTCCCTCTGCTGTTTCCTGAAGTCCACGATCATCTCCTTTGTTTGTTGACGCTGAGTGTGAGGTTATTTTCCTGACACCACACTCCGAGGGCCCTCCCTGTAGGCCGTCTCGTCGTTGTTGGTAATCAAGCCTACCACTGTAGTGTCGTCTGCAAAGTTGATGATTGAGTTGGAGGCGTGCAGGGCCACGCAGTCATTGGTGAACAGGGAGTACAGGAGAGGGCTCAGAACGCACCCTTGTGGGGCCCCAATGTTGAGGATCAGCGGGGTGGAGATGGGTCTGATGGACCAATCAGATTGGTCGGACCAGCTTTGAACAGACCTGAGCGTGAAAGCTTCCTGTTTTAGTCTCTGTCTATAGGCTGGGAGCAACAAAATGGAGTCATGGTCAGCTTTTCCGAAAGCAGGGCGGGGAGAGCCTTATATGCATCGCGGAAGTTAGAATAACAATGATCCAGGGTTTTACCAGCCCTGGTAGCACAATCGATATGCTGATAGAATTTAGGGAGTCTTGTTTTCAGATTAGCCTAGTTAAAATCCCCAAATACAATGAATGCAGCCTCAGGATATGAGGTTCCAGTTTACATAGAGTCAAATAAAGTTTGTTCAGGGCCATCGATGTGTCTGCTTGGGGTGGAATATATACGGCTGTGATTATAATCGAAGAGAATTCCCTTGGTAGATAATGCGGTCGGCATTTGATTGTGAGGAATTCTAAGTCAGGTGAACAGAAGGACTTGAGTTCCTGAATGTTGTTATGATCACACCACGTCTCGTTAATCATAAGGTATACACCCCTGCCCCGCTTCTTACCAAATCAAATCAAATCAAATCAAATCAAATTTTATTTGTCACATACACATGGTTAGCAGATGTTAATGCGAGTGTAGCGAAATGCTTGTGCTTCTAGTTCCGACAATGCAGTAATAACAAGTAATCTAACTAACAATTCCAAAACTACTGTCTTGTACACAGTGTAAGGGGATAAAGAATATGTACATAAGGATATATGAATGAGTGATGGTACAGAGCAGCATAGGCAAGATACAGTAGATGGTATCGGGTACAGTATGTACAAATGAGATGAGTATGTAAACAAAGTGGCATAGTATAGTATAAAGTGGCTAGTGATACATGTATTACATAAGGATACCGTCGATGATATAGAGTACAGTATATACGTATGCATATGAGATGAATAATGTAGGGTAAGTAACATTTATATAAGGTAGCATTGATTAAAGTGGCTAGTGATATATTTACATCATTTCCCATCAATTCCCATTATTAAAGTGGCTGGAGTTGAGTCAGTGTCAGTGTGTTGGCAGCAGCCACTCAGTGTTAGTGGTGGCTGTTTAACAGTCTGATGGCCTTGAGATAGAAGCTGTTTTTCAGTCTCTCGGTCCCAGCTTTGATGCACCTGTACTGACCTCGCCTTCTGGATGATAGCGGGGTGAACAGGCAGTGGCTCGGGTGGTTGATGTCCTTGATGATCTTTATGGCCTTCCTGTGACATCGGGTGGTGTAGGTGTCCTGGAGGGCAGGTAGTTTGCCCCCGGTGATGCGTTGTGCAGACCTCACTACCCTCTGGAGAGCCTTACGGTTGAGGGCGGTGCAGTTGCCATACCAGGCGGTGATACAGCCCGCCAGGATGCTCTCGATTGTGCATCTGTAGAAGTTTGTGAGTGCTTTTGGTGACAAGCCAAATTTCTTCAGCCTCCTGAGGTTGAAGAGGCGCTGCTGCGCCTTCTTCACGATGCTGTCTGTGTGAGTGGACCAATTCAGTTTGTCTGTGATGTGTATGCCGAGGAACTTAAAACTTGCTACCCTCTCCACTACTGTTCCATCGATGTGGATAGGGGGGTGTTCCCTCTGCTGTTTCCTGAAGTCCACAATCATCTCCTTAGTTTTGTTGACGTTGAGTGTGAGGTTATTTTCCTGACACCACACTCCGAGGGCCCTCACCTCCTCCCTGTAGGCCGTCTCATCGTTGTTGGTAATCAAGCCTACCACTGTTGTGTCGTCCGCAAACTTGATGATTGAGTTGGAGGCGTGCGTGGCCACGCAGTCGTGGGTGAACAGGGAGTACAGGAGAGGGCTCAGAACGCACCCTTGTGGGGCCCCAGTGTTGAGGATCAGCGGGGAGGAGATGTTGTTGCCTACCCTCACCACCTGGGGGCGGCCCGTCAGGAAGTCCAGTACCCAGTTGCACAGGGCGGGGTCGAGACCCAGGGTCTCGAGCTTGATGACGAGCTTGGAGGGTACTATGGTGTTGAATGCCGAGCTGTAGTCGATGAACAGCATTCTCACATAGGTATTCCTCTTGTCCAGATGGGTTAGGGCAGTGTGCAGTGTGGTTGAGATTGCATCGTCTGTGGACCTATTTGGGCGGTAAGCAAATTGGAGTGGGTCTAGGGTGTCAGGTAGGGTGGAGGTGATATGGTCCTTGACTAGTCTCTCAAAGCACTTCATGATGACGGATGTGAGTGCTACGGGGCGGTAGTCATTTAGCTCAGTTACCTTAGCTTTCTTGGGAACAGGAACAATGGTGGCCCTCTTGAAGCATGTGGGAACAGCAGACTGGTATAGGGATTGATTGAATATGTCCGTAAACACACCGGCCAGCTGGTCTGCGCATGCTCTGAGGGCGCGGCTGGGGATGCCATCTGGGCCTGCAGCCTTGCGAGGGTTAACACGTTTAAATGTCTTACTCACCTCGGCTGCAGTGAAGGAGAGACCGCATGTTTTCGTTGCAGGCCGTGTCAGTGGCACTGTATTGTCCTCAAAGCGGGCAAAAAAGTTATTTAGTCTGCCTGGGAGCAAGACATCCTGGTCCGTGACTGGGCTGGATTTCTTCCTGTAGTCCGTGATTGACTGTAGACCCTGCCACATGCCTCTTGTGTCTGAGCCGTTGAATTGAGATTCTACTTTGTCTCTGTACTGGCGCTTAGCTTGTTTGATAGCCTTGCGGAGGGAATAGCTGCACTGTTTGTATTCGGTCATGTTACCAGACACCTTGCCCTGATTAAAAGCAGTGGTTCGCGCTTTCAGTTTCACACGAATGCTGCCATCAATCCACGGTTTCTGGTTAGGGAATGTTTTAATCGTTGCTATGGGAACGACATCTTCAACGCACGTTCTAATGAACTCGCACACCGAATCAGCGTATTCGTCAATGTTGTTATCTGACGCAATACGAAACATCTCCCAGTCCACGTGATGGAAGCAGTCTTGGAGTCTGGAGTCAGCTTGGTCGGACCAGCGTTGGACAGACCTCAGCGTGGGAGCCTCTTGTTTTAGTTTCTGTCTGTAGGCAGGGATCAACAAAATGGAGTCGTGGTCAGCTTTTCCGAAAGGGGGGCGGGGCAGGGCCAGAAAGATGCTTGTTTCTGTCGGCGCGATGAGTGAAGAAACCAGTTGGCTGTACCGACTCCGACAGCGTGTCTCGAGTGAGCCATGTTTCCGTGAAGCAAAGAACGTTACGGTCTCTTATGTTTCTCTGGAATGCTACCCTTGCTCGGATTTCATCAACCTTGTTGTCAAGAGATTGGACATTGGCGTGACCTGTGACCAGCTGGGCCTCTGTCTGTGACCTTCACACCTCTGCCCAATTGGGCCTCTGTTAAATGACCTCCAAACCTATGCTCGGCTGTCTCTGTCAGCTCCGTCCTCTGCTCCTTATGGAATGGAGAATTCTGATGGAGCCAGCAATCAGTCGCACTCCATTTTCAGTTAACTATATATAATTGTAATTACTTATGTTCAATTGTTTGGTTTTCTAAATAAAAGGTTTGAGTCCTGACGAGGGTGAGCAGATTGACAAAAAGAAACGGGTTTTCATAATAAAAGTTCTGTATGATAACGACTGATTTATGGGGTAAGTGGAACGATGATTGTCGAAGGAAGAAGAAGGCCAAGGCTTTTCAACTCTCAGATTTTCACAGTACGGAAAATAAAGCATAAAAACAACTATTCTAGGCTAAATACAGCAGACACGTCGGCACTCGATAAAGGGTTAATTCTGGTAGAAAATGCCCCCGAATTCGCTACACTTGTTAACTCCTTCAGTAAAATCATTACTATTATTATAATTTTTTTAAGTTTTTGCACCAAAGAAATGAAGTGATCAACAAAATGGTGTGCAGGTTGGAAGCATAAAGGGCTGATATGAATAAACAAAAATCAATATACAACACATACAAGCAACATAGACTTGATCAAACATACACCATTACGATAAACAGAGAGAAGGCGGAGAACTAACTCACTGTATGGATACTAACTGCACTTTACTAAACGAGCTGGAGATTACCAACTCGCAAGTTAGTAGCAGCATGAACGTGCAGCGTGAACGAGCAGTAACCTTGAACGAGCGCAACCTCGACAGATGAGCAGGATTCTTGGAGCAGGAGCTTGCTGCTTAGACCACAGCGCCATCAATCTACAATGGTTTAGCAAGGCAAGTCTCAATTAATGGCTAAATTTAACCATAGAATTGTTTTCTGTTAGCCCTATTCTAAACCTTAATCCTTAAATTAATCAATCGGAATTAATACCTGAATTTAACCCTGGAGTTGTTTCTGTTTGCTTTGTGCTCATGTGTGAGCTACAGTTTGTTCGGAAATACCGGACATTGGGAGATGAAGTCACTTTCCTAGTGAAAAATAAACATTTGTCCAACGACGTCAATGAATTATGTCAGACTGAGATCTTGTTGGCTCATCACTAATCCATTCTCTGTTTTCACAACACCGATCATGCAGTGCCTGTAGTGTCGTTATCGATAAATTAGTGTTCCCATCGAGTGGTGTAATTACAGAACTGATATCACACTGACAGACCTCAGCAACATGTTGTGCCCTTGGAGCCTTTTACCCCCCCCCCCACCCTCCCCCACATACTGCTTGGAAAGATTTGAAGGACAGACAACTGTTCAGCTGTTAGGGACAATCTCCTCCTGTCAATGTCAAAAGAGAGACAGAGAAAGAAACACACATACCCAGGCCATGAGAAGAGAAACAGGCCCAAATCCCACTCAAGCCCCATTCTGCCACCTTAGAGGTATGTATCCGATGCTCAACATGGTCTGCTCACAACTACTGTAATGGTCCGGGCCTAAACCACAGGAAAACAACTAGCCACTCTGGAACACAAAGATTTGACTATCTCATCCTGGAATATACAAGGTCTGCGGTCATCTGCTTTTGGCCTAAAGAGGAGGAGACCAGACCTCATCAAAGAAATTGAAAATATAGGCATTGTCATCCTGCAAGAAACTTACTATAGAGGAGATGGACCCACTTTTTGCCCTCTAGGATACAGAGAGGTGGTAGTCCCATCCACCAAACTACTAGGTCTGAAACAAGGAAGAGACTCAGGGGATGTTCTTATTTTGTATAGAGCAGACCTAACCCACACTATTAAATTAGTCAAAACTGGAATATTTTACATCTGGCTAGAAATGTATGAGGAAATGATCTCAACAGAGAAAAAATGTCCTCAAAATGGGTCACAAGTCCTGCAACTCTGGGTCTGTACAACAGGAGGTTGGGGAGGATGAGCTTGTCTTATTGGCAATCGGACCACCATTTTATTACGTTTGCAATTGCAACAAATAATCTGCTCTGACCCCAACCAAGGAACATCAGAAGTCGTGCTATAAATTCACAGACAACACAAAGATTCCTTGATGTCCTTCCAGACTCCCTCTGTCTACCCAAGGACGCCAGAGGACAAAAATCAGTTAACCACCTAACTGAGGAACTCAATATAACCTTGCGCAATACCCTAGATGCAGTTGCACCCCTAAAAACGAAAAACATTTATCGTAAGAAACTAGCTCACTGGTATACAGAAAATACCCAAGCTCTGAAGCAAGCTTCCAGAAAATTGGAACGGAAAGACAGTACCGTGCAGTATCGAAGAGCCCTTTCTGCTGCTCAATCATCCTATTTTTCCAACTATATTGAGGAAAATAAGAACAATCCGAAATTCATTTTTGATACTGTCGCAAAGCTAACAAAAAGCAGCATTCCCCAAGAGAGGATGGCTTTCACTTCAGCAGTGATAAATTAATGAACTTTTTTGAGGAAAATATCATGATTATTAGAAAGCAAATTACGGACTCCTCTTTAAATCTGAGTATTTCTTCAAAGCTCAGTTGTCCTGAGTCTGCACAACTCTGCTAGGACCTAGGATCAAGAGAGACACTCAAGTGTTTTAGTACTATATCTCTTGACACATTTATGAAAATAATCATGGCCTCTAAACCTTCAAGCTGCATACTGGACCCTATTCCAACTAAACTACTGAAAGAGCTGCTTCCTGTGCTTTTCCCTCCTATGTTGAACATAATAAATGGCTCTCTATCCTGCGGATGTGTACCAAACTCACTAAAAGTGGCAGTAATAAAGCCTCTCTTGAAAAAGCCAAACCTTGACCCAGAAAATATAAAAACTATCGGCCTATATCGATTCTTCCATTCCTCTCAAAAATCTTAGAAAAGAATGTTGCGCAGCAACTCACTGCCTTCCTGAAGACAAACAATGTATACGAAATGCTTCAGTCTGGTTTAAGACCCCATCATAGCACTGAGACTGCACTTGTGAAGGTGGTAAATTACCTTATATTGGCATCAGACCGAGGCTCTGCATCTGTCCTCGTGCTCCTAGACCGTAGTGCTGCTTTTGATACCATCGATCACCACATTCTTTCGGAGAGATTGGAAACACAAATTGGTCTACACGGACAAGTTCTGGCCTGGTTTAGATCTTATCTGTCGGAAAGATATCAGTTTGTCTCTGTGAATGGTTTGTCCTCTGACAAATCAACTGTAATTTTCGGTGTTCCTCAAGGTTCCGTTTTAGGACCACTATTGTTTTCACTATATATTTTACCTCTTGGGGATGTCATTCGAAAACATAATGTTAACTTTCACTGCTATGCGGATGGCACAGCTGTACATTTCAAAGAAACATGGTGAAGCCCCAAAATTGCCCTCGCTAGAAGCATGTGTTTCAGACATAAGGAAGTGGATGGCTGCAAACTTTCCACTTTTAAACTCAGACAAAACAGAGATGCTTGTTCTAGGTCCCAAGAAACAAAGGGATCTTCTGTTGAATCTGACAATTAATCTTAATGGTTGTACAGTCGTCTCAAATAAAACTGTGAAGGACCTCGGCGTTACTCTGGACCCTGATCTCTGTTTTGACAAACATATCAAGACTGTTTCAAGGACAGCTTTTTTCCATCTACGTAACATTGCACAAATCAGAAGCTTTCTGTCCAAAAATGATGCAGAAAAATCAATCCATGCTTTTGTCACTTCTAGGTTAGACTACTGCAATGCTCTACTTTCCGGCTACCCGGATAAAGCACTAAATAAACTTCAGTTAGTGCTAAATATGGCTGCTAGAATCCTGACTAGAACCAAAAAATGTGATCATATTACTCCAGTGCTAGGCTCCCTACACTGGCTTCCTGTCAAGGCAAGGGCTGATTTCAAGGTTTTACTGCTAACCTACAAAACATTACATGGGCTTGCTCCTACCTATCTCTCTGATTTGGTCCTGCCGTACATACCTACGCGTACGCTACGGTCACAAGACGCAGGCATCCTAATTGTCCCTAGAATTTCTAAGCAAACAGCTGGAGGCAGGGCTTTCTCCTATAGATCTCCATTTTTATGGAATGGTCTGCCTACCCATGTGAGAGACGCAGACTAGGTCTCAACCTTTAAGTCTTTACTGAAGACTCATCTCTTCAGTGGGTCATATGATTGAGTGTAGTCTGGCCCAGGAGTGTGAAGGTGAACGGAAAGGCTATGGAGCAACGAACTGCCCTTGCTGTTTCTGCCTGGCCGGTTCCCCTCTTTCCACTGGGATTCTCTGCCTCTAACCCTATTACAGGGGCTGAGTCACTGGCTTACTAGGGCTCTTTCATACCGTCCGTAGGAGGGGTGCGTCACTTGAGTGGGTTCAGTCACTGATGTGATCTTCCTGTCTGGGTTGGCGCTCCCCCCTTGGGTTGTGCTTTGGCGGAGATCTTTGTGGGCTATACTTGGCCTTGTCTCAGGATGGTAAGTTGGCGATTGAAGATATCCCTCTAGTGGTGTGGGGGCTGTGCTTTGGCAAAGTGGGTGGAGTTATATCCTTCCTGTTTGGCCCTGTCCGGGGGTGTCATCGGATGGGGCCACAGTGTCTCCTGACCCCTCCTGTCTCAGCCTCCAGTATTTATGCTGCAGTAGTTTATGTGTCGGGGGACTAGGGTCAGTTTGTTATATCTGGAGTACTTCTCCTGTCCTGTGTGAATTTAAGTATGCTCTTTCTAATTCTCCCTTTCTCTCTTTCTTTCTCTCTCTCGGAGGACCTGAGCCCTAGGACCATGCCTCAGGACTACCTGGCATGAGGACTCCTTGCTGTCCCCAGTGCACCTGGCTGTGCTGCTGCTCCGGTTTCAACTGTTCTGCCTTATTATTATTGGACAATGCTGGTCATTTATGAACATTTGAACATCTTGGCCATGTTCAGTTATAATCTCCCCCCGACACAGCCAGAAGAGGACTGGCCACCCCACATAGCCTGGTTCCTCTCTAGGTTTTTTCCTAGGTTTTGGCCTTTCTAGGGAGTTTTTCCTAGCCACCGTGCTTCTACACCTGCATTGCTTGCTGTTTCGGGGTTTTAGGCTGGGTTTCTGTACAGCACTTTGAGATATCAGCTGATGTACGAAGGGCTATATAAATACATTTGATTTGATGATTTGATTTGATTTTGCTGCGGGGGAATGAGTACATGACACATAGTTTCCTTGTTTCCATTTTCTCCTTTCCAGCAATTATTTTGAGCCGTTCTCCCCTCAGCACATAGTCGATGGTAGGCTTCGAGGAGACTCCTATGGTAATTCACCTATAGCTCTAATTCACCATTGGCAGTATACTGTGGAATGCTTTATCACTGACCCGAGGCATCAAAGCCAAAGGAACTGCACAATATTAAGACATGTTGTAGATGAAAGGAAAGTAGTGTAGAATGTGTAAAAACAAATCCAATCCCTTTCTAGGTTTGATTGGTGGGTCCCCCATGGGATGGTTGAGCTAACGTAGGCTAATGCAATTAGCATGAGGTTGAAAGTAACAAGAGCATTTCACAGTACATAGACATATCTGATATTGACAGAAAGCTTAAAAGCTTGTTAATCTAGCTGCACTTTCCAATTTACAGTAGCTATTACAGTGAAAGAATACCATGGTATTGTTTGAGGAGTGCACACAGTTATGGACTTGAAAAGTTATTAATAAACTTATTAGGCACATTTGGGCAGTCTTTATACGAAATGTTCCACATACACTGCTGCCGTCTAGTGGCCAAAATCAAAATTGCACCTAGGCTGGAATAATACATTGTGGCCTTTCTCTTGCATTTCAAAGGTGATGGTACAAAAAAGTACCAGAACATTTTTCTATGTATTATCTTTTACCAGATCTAATGTGTTATATTCTCCTACATTAATTTCATATACACAAAGTTCAAAGTGTTTCCGATTAAATGGTATCAAGAATATGCATATCCTTGCTTCAGATCCTGAGTTTCAGGCAGTTAGATTTGGGTATGTAATTTTAGGCGAAAAAAAAAGAAAAAAAAAAAGGTCAGAATCATTTAAGAGGTTTTGAGGATCCCCATTAGCTGCTGCCAATTACTGATATACACCCATAGATTCTTAAAGAATATAACTTAGAAATCTCTTTAGCGCTTAGTTCAACTGTCATATCGTAATTTTAGGTGAAAAAAGCAGCTCCTTGAAAGGTTTTAACTAGGTCTTACCTTGCAGCGCTCAACCACAAACATTTTGTTATTTGATTTAACTATCCAATTCAGTTAACAACAAATTCTTATTTACAATGACAGCCTACACCGGCCAAACTCAAACGACACTGGGCCAATTGTGCGCCACCCTATGGGACTCCCAATCACGGACGGTTGTGATACAGCTAGGATTTGAACCAGGGTGTCTGTAGTGATGTGTCTAGCACTTAGATGCAGTGCTTTACACTGCTGCACCACCCTGAATAATTAAGATAATAAAAATAAATTGAGCCAGCAGAACTCTTTCATAAAACAGTAACACAAGTTCAGAGAATTTGACACAAAAGCTTTCAGTGGTACTAAGCTGTAGCTGGCCCAGAACAGAGCAGCAACTCTTGGGCTGATATGAATACTATGAGTGCCAGTCTTTCTTGGCTAAGTGTTGAGGAGAGACTGAATGTATCACCTCTTCTTTTTATAAGAAACATAAATATGTTGAAAAGCCCAAATTGTTTGCATAGTCAACTTACACATAGCTCTGACACACACACTTATCCCACCAGACATGCCACCAGGGGTCTTTTCACAGTCCCCAAATCAAGAACAAATTCAAGAAAGCGTACAGTATTATATAGAGCCTTTATTGCATGGAACTTCCTTCCATCACATATTGCTCAAATGAACAGCAAACCTGGTTTAAAAAAAACAGACAAATCAACACCTCACGGCACAACGCCACTCCCCTATTTGACCTAGATAGTTTGTGTGTATGTATTGATATGCAGGCTATGTGTGCCTTTAAACAGAAATCATGTAATTCTGTCCTTCAGCTGTTCTTGTCTATTAATAGTGTTCTGTATTATGTCATGTACCATATTGTTTGTGGAGCCCAGGAAGAGTAGCTGCTGCTTTTGCAACAGCTAATTGCGATCTTAATAAAATACCAAAATACCAAATGCAACATACTGTAAATAGAATGTCTATAAATTCACTCTGAAGAGCTGTCAGACTGCTGAAGTATTAACTGTTTGGATGTCTGTGTCCCCAAACACCTACGGTGTGGAAAAATATAACAGAAAGCATTAAATATAGGCCTAGGTTTTTTTTACATTGTATCTCTTGCCTAAAATCCTCAAAAAACTTAAAGCTTGTACATCTTTATGAATAATCATGTGAGCTAATATTTTTTGTGTGTGTCCAAAATGGCACCATATTCCAGTACTTTTCACCAGGACCCGTAGAGAATAGCATTCCATTGAGGTCACAACAACCGCAGCTGCAAACCAAATCAAATCAAATGTATTTTTATAGCCCTTCTTACATCAGCTGATAGCTCAAAGTGTTGTACAGAAACCCAGATTAAAACCCCAAACAGCAAGCAATGCTTACTGTGATAAAATATCAGTACTTTTTGCATTTACAACTTGTCTAAGTCCTATCATCAACTGATCTCAGAGTAGAGTGGGTGCCTCAAGGCCCCTTTCTGACACACACAGAGCAGCCAACAGTCTCATATCCTCTTAGAGTAGAGTGGATGCCTCACATTGATCACATTCATGAGGGAAAGAGCTGCCTCTGCACACACTCTCAGTCTTGTTTAACTAACCTTGGGGGGACAATTGATTCCCATTCAAAATCGTATTTTCCCTAACTCTAAACCTAACCTTAACTCCTAACCCTAAACCTAACCTTAACTACTAACTCTAAACCTAACCTTAAATCCTAACCCTAAACCTAACCCTAACTCCTAACCATAAACCTAACCTTTAACCCCCAACTAAATGTCCTGAGTTGGTCCAATTGTAGTTGTTGTATTATTCTTGTGGGGACAAAAAAAATGTCCCCAGTTAGTCCAATTGTAGTTGTTGTATTATTCTTGTGGGGACTAACAAAATGTGCCCAGTTTGTCAAGTTGTAGTTTTGGTACTGTTCTTCTGGGGACTAGTAAAATATGTCCACCTCACCAGAGAAAAGGAGCCACAGACACCTGATCAGGAATCAAGGTAAGACCCAAGTACAGACTGTGTGGAGTAAAATTGTTTATTGTAACCACAGGGGCAGGCAAACGACAGGTCAAGTCAGGCAGGGGTCGATAATCCAGAGCAGAGGCCAAGGCACAGCAAAGGTACAGGATGGCAGGCAGTAGTTAGGCGGGAGGGTACAGGGTCAGAACAGGCAAAAGTCAAAAATCAGGAGGACGAGAAAAGAGACGGGGGAGAAGCAGGAGCTGATACAAAAACGCTGGTTGACAAACAAGACGAACTGGCCAGAGACAAACAGAGAACACAGGTATAAGTATCCAGGGGATAAGTGGGGAAGATGGGAGACACCTGGAGTGGGGTGGAGACAAGCACAAGGTCCATGTGAAATAGATCAGGGCGTGACATCTGACATTACCTCTTTTTCAAATCTTACACAATTCGTTTGTGTCCTAAATGGCAACCTATTCCCTATTGTGCACTATTTTTAACCAGGAACCTCTGGTCAGAATTAACGCACTAGGTAGGGTGATATTTGTGACGTAGACCTAACAGAGAATAACGTGCCATCCTCTCTGAAATGGCAGATTAATTCATATACCCCCAAATATAACTGGATACATTCAAAGGTCACTAGTTACATCACCGTCTGGGGCAGTTTGTGTGTGTGTGTGTGTGTGTGTGTGTGTGTGTGTGTGTGTGTGTGTGTGTGTGTGTGTGTGTGTGTGTGTGTGTGTGTGTGTGTGCGTATGTGTTTGTGTTTGTGTGTGTGTGTGTGTGTGTTTGCATGTGTGTGTGTTGTGTGTGTGTTCTTTGTGGCTGTCAGCATTTACATCTGCTTCATGTCTGAATGTGTTAAATACTCCATGTGTTGAAGAAACCTGGGTTCAAATAACATTTCAAATCGTTTCATTATCTGGACTTGACTGAGCTTATCTGACATAGTAAAAAACAAATTGGTCTCAAGAGTGCAATCCCTGTCCATCTGGCACTCCAGGCAGACTAGAGCAAACACTAAAAGGTTTTGAAGCATTTAAAATAGTATTTGAACCCAGGTCTGAATAGCAGCAGTCATTAACAGAGCAACAGGAAGCAGAGAGGAAGTTGAATTCACCATATCTTAGCAACCAGGAAAGCATAAAGAGAAATTCAATGTCCACCATTGACATTTCTGCACATTGCTTTGGGCACAATTTAATATTAGAAAAACAGTAACTTGTTTTCTCAGAAATTCTGCTAGTCTAGGCTTGATAACAACGTAATCTCTAATCCTTAAAAACTTCTTAAGCTTTTAAATGATGTATGACCACTGTATTTTCATGTTTAATATTACGATTTTTGTATTTTGAATTTCGCGCTCTGCAATTTCACCGGATATTGTCGAGATGGGGTGCTAGCGTCCCAACTAGCCAACTTCTTATGGCTGGGGAGCAGTATTGAGTAGCTTGGATGAATAAGTTGCCCAAAGTAAACAGCCTACTCCTCAGTCTCAGTTGCTAATATATGTATATTATTATTAGTATTGGATAGAAAACACTCTAAAGTTTCTAAAACTGCTTGAATGATGTCTGTGAGTATAACAGAACTCATATGGTAAGCAAAATCCTGAGTAGAAATCAAAACAGGAAGTGAGAAATCTGAGCTTTATATGTATTCACCAGCGTCCCCAATGAAATCCCCTTGAGATATTAATGATGTTGCACTGCCTAGGGGTTCCATGTCAACCATCAATAGAAATTATAATGAGACTTCTATGGTGTTGTGGGAGTGAATGATAGCAGAGTCAGTCAGGTGTCTGGCAGTCAGACATTTTCTGATCATGCTAATTCCTCATGGTAGTCACTTGCGTTCCATGGCTCATGAAGACAAGAAGGAATAGTCCGGTTGGAATTTTATTGAAGGTATATGTTAAAAACATCCTAATGATTTCTTCTTGTGATATTTCAAAAATGCTTTATGGCGAAAGCATACCATTCGATTGTCTGAGGACTTAGCCCTTCATACAAAATCATTAAAAACATTTTCCATAACCAGCCGAGGCTGGTCAGAAATAGCGATAAAAAAAAACTTACCTTTGAAGATCTCCCTCTGTTTGCAACCCCAAGGGTCCCAGGTACACAACAAATGGTAATTTTGTTCAATAAAGTCCTTCTTTATATCCCAAAAAAGTATGTTTAGTTGGCGCATTTGATTCAGTAATTCACCCGTTCCAGTCGTTCAACATGCAGACAAAGCAATCCCAAAAGTTACCAATAAACTTCGTCCAAACAATTCAAGCAACATTTCTAATCAATCCTCAAGTTCCCTATTATGTAAATAAACAATACAATTTAAGACAGAGAATATTGTGTTCATTACCGGAGATAAATAACGAAGTGCGTGCCCTCATCCACGTGCGGCCACAAGACTACAGTCCAAATGAGAGCTACCTAGAAAAACTACCAATTCTAGCTAATTTTTCAAAAAACAAGCCTGAAATCTTTTCTAAAGAATGTTGACATCTAGTGGAAGCCATAGGAACTGCAATCTGGGAGGATTTCCATTGAATTTCCCATTGACAAGCATTTTCAATGGGTGGTGAAAAAAAAAAGATTCTGGATGGATTCTCCTCGGGTTTTATACTCACAGACATTATTTTAACAGTTTTAGGAACTTCAGATTGTTTTCTATCCAATACTACCAATTATATGCATATCCTAGCTTCTGGGCCTGAGTAACAGGCAGTTTACTTTGGGCACATCAGTCATCCGAACTTCTGAATACTGCCACCTAGCCTTAAGATAGGGTGTTACTGTCACACTGGTAGAAACACTACACTGTAACAACAAACATGCTCTCAGGCAAGTACTCACAGCCATGTATCAGCTGTGTGTCTCTATGTCCCCTCTACCATACCCTCCGTTGTCCTTCTCCAGTTATGATGGGTTGCAGTTGCCCTTCTCAAGTTATCAAATCAAATCAAGATTAATTTATACAGCACATTTCAGACATGGAATGCAGGAAAAAAAATAATAGAAAACAATTAAAATAAAAAAGTTAATATTTACTTCACAACAAATATAAACAAAAGAATAACAATAAAAACATAATGACTAAAAACCACCCTAAAGAAAATAAACTAAAAAAAAAATGTTTTTTAAGATCTCTTTTAAAAATGTCCACAGTCTCGGCTCCCTTCAGGTTCTCTGGTAGGCTGTTCCAGAGGCTGGGGGCATAATCACAAAAGGCTGTCTCTCCATGCCTCTTGGTCCTAGGCTTTGGGATAGTTAAAAGGCTGCCTCTCCATGCCTCTTGGTCCTAGGCTTTGGGATAGTTAAAAGGCTGCTTCTCCATGCCTCTTGGTCCTAGGCTTTGGGATAGTTAAAAGGCTGCTTCTCCATGCCTCTTGGTCCCAGGCTTTGGGATAGTTAAAAGGCTGCTTCTCCATGCCTCTTGGTCCTAGGCTTTGGGATAGTTAAAAGGCTGCTTCTCCATGCCTCTTGGTCCTAGACTTTGGGATAGTTAATTAAAAGGCTGCTTCTCCATGCCTCTTGGTCCCAGGCTTTGGGATAGTTAAAAGGCTGCCTCTCCATGCCTCTTGGTCCCAGGCTTTGGGATAGTTAAAAGGCTGCTTCTCCATGCCTCTTGGTCCCAGGCTTTGGGATAGTTAAAAGGCTGCTTCTCCATGCCTCTTGGTCCCAGGCTTTGGGATAGTTAAAAGGCCAGTGCCAGAGGACCTGAGGGACCTACTGAGTACATAACTTAAAAGCACGTCTGACATGTATTGGGCTGCACCATCATGGATTGATTTAAAAACCAATAGAGGAATCTTAAAATTAATTATAAAATTCACAGGCAGCGAATGCAGAGACCTTAAAACCGGCTTAATGTGTGCTCTCCATCTTGTCTTGGTATCTGTGCTGCAGCATTCTGTATGTTTGCCGTTGACCAATGGTTTTCTTGGGTAGACCAGACAGGAGAGCAATACAGTAGTTAAGCCTGCTCGTAATAAAATAATGGAAGAGTCTCTTTGTATCATCCTGAGACAGAAACGGCTGCACCTTGGCACCTTGTTCCTCAGGTGGTAAAAAGTTATTTTGGTCACATTCCATAATGTGTGATTTGAAATTGAGTTCAGAATCTGAAATAGCACATAGGTTTTTTTTCCACAGGTGTTTTATCTTGTTGCCCTTGAATTAAAATATGTGGCCAGATTCTCTCTCTGTGGTTTGGCTCCAACCGTAAGTACTTTGGTCTTGTCTTGATTTAGCTGGAGGAAGTTGTGAGCCATCCAAGTATTTAAATCATGAAAACATTCTAATAATTTATCCGTGGAGCTAAAATACTCTGGTGGCACAGAAATGTAAAGTTGTGTATAGTCTGCGTAGGAGTGAAAATCAATGCTGCGCTTTCTGATATCGCTGCCAAGGGGTAACATACAGTATATAAACTGAACAGTACCCAAAATGGAACCTTGTGGAGCGCTACATGTGATATGTCTTTTCTCTTAGTTATGTTCACCAAGGGTGACCAAAAAAACTCTCAACCGGTTAAATAGGTCCTAAACCAATTTAGGTCTGGACAGGAGAGGCCCACCCACCTCTCCAGGCTTTCCCAAAGGACATCATGGTCAACAGTTTCAAATACAGCACTACAATCCAAGAGTACAAGGACAGTGTTGATTCAAAGATCATTTACCACTTTAACTAAGGCTATTTCTGGACTGTGGTGGATAGGAATTTTTCAAAAATACAGTTCGCACTTAAAAAATAATTTCATTATTTGAAAATCAATTTCTCTAGAATTTTGCTTAATTAGGCACTTCATACTCGGATTTCTGAGAAGACGTTCTGTTTTTCTTTGTAATACATTTGTAATATGTTCAGAGTGGATGTCCAGCTTTGAAATTCAAAGCCTTTACATTAAAGCTTTTCAATAGAACATCAACGTTAAGAGTGGGCACTTTCACACGAAAGCTTTCAATAGCACTTTCTACAAGGACTTCCTAGAAGAAGACAAGAGAAGCAGAATTGTTTTTGAGAAGTTATCTACATTTTGTTGAAATGTAGTTACTGTTTTCCACAAGGTATCTTGTGGAATCCGTTTTGAAAATCGACAACATTGTTCCCAAAAAATGCTGGTAAGTGATTGAGAAGAACCGTAATTAGTATTGATTCGTGTTATTGACTTCTCAGATAAGTCTTTTGATGTGGCTACCAATGCTAACTTTGTTCTCCAGAACATTATTATTACATATTTGTATCTCCTTTATTTCATTCCCTTTTCCATTTCTTCGTTTCTACCTTTCTCGTTCTTATAAATCATTGATTTGATTTATTTAGAATTTTATAGAGATCATTAATCACTAGTCTAATTGAAAATCTCCCTTGTTTATTTTTCAAAATAAACAACAACAACAGAAACAACAAATATAGCTTGGAGCAGCAATGAAAGGGGTTCACAGGGTGGCAGAAAGAACAAGATCAGTCGGATAACAAAGCAACTCTATTGTGTAGGAACTATCTTCATTTATGTGCAATCATTAATCTTAATCTAAATACAAAATCTAGAGTGGATCTGACACATGCAAAGAATTTGTTTTTAGATACCATAACCAAATTCAGTGAAGTTCATCTTAGGGTCGTCATAGCGATAGCGATGACCAGTTTCAAGTTAACAGGCCACTGGAGTTGATTTACAAGGATTTAAATGTAAAATCGTGAAATGTAGATGTTTTATTTGTCAATAATTATTTTGACCAATCACATACTGTAGCTTTTCTCAAAATAAGTTGGCATATACTATGGGCCTACATTCCACATTTGGTGTCATTTGGTCCTATGGTTGACCAGAATAATATACACTAACGTTCAAAAGTTTGGAGTCACTTAGAAATGTCCTTGTTTTTGAAGGAAAAGCAAATTTTTTGTCCATGAAAATAACATTAAATTGATCAGAAATGCAGTGTAGACATTGTTAATGTTGTAAATGACTTTTGCAGCTGGAAACGGCAGATATTTTAATGGATAATCTACAGAGGCCCATTATCAGCAACCAGCACTCATGTGTTCCAATGGCACTTTATGTTAGCCAATCCAAGTTTGTCATATTAAAAGGGTAATTACCATAAGAAAACCCTTTTGCAATTATGTTAGCACAGCTGAAAACTTTTGTCCTGATTAAATAACCAATGAAACTGGCCTTCTTTAGACTAGCTGAATATCTGGAGTATCAGCATTTGTGGGTTCGATTACAGGCTCAAAATGGCCTGAAACAGATACATTTCTTCTGGTACTCATCAGTCTAGTCTTGTTCTGAAAAATGAAGGCTATTCAATGCGAGAAATTGCCAAGAAATTGAAGATCTCCTACAATGCTGTGTACTCCTCCCTTCACAGAACAGCACAAATTGGCTCTAACCAGAATAAAAAGAGGACTGAGAGGCCCAGGTGCAAACTGAGCAAGAGGACAAGTATATTATAGTGTCTAGTTTGAGAAACAGACGCCTCACAAGTCCTCAACTGGCAGCTTCATTAAATAGTACCCGCAAAACACCAGTCTCAACATCAACAGTGAAGAGGTGACTCCGGGATGCTGGCCTTCTAGGCAGAGTTCCAAAGAAAAAGCCATATCTCAGACTGAACAATAAAAATAAAAGATTAAGATGGGCAAAAGAACACAGACACTGGACAGAGGAACTCTGCCTAGAAGGCCAGCATCCCTGTGGACAGAGGAACTCTGCCTAGAAGGCCAGCATCCCTGAGTCGCCTCTTCATTGACCCCAAACTTTTGAACGTTCTTGTGTGTATTTTTATTTTAGCATATTAATATGTATCTACTGGTATAGTGTGGCCGTCTTTGAATGAATCAATGTTATTTTCTTGAAATATTTAGTGACTTGTGCAAAGACCAAATCTGGATGTGACTTTTAGTCCAGGAGAAGATACATTTTTATGATTATATCATTAGCATTAAATAGTCAAAATAAGTGAATTGTTAATAGTTTTTTTATTTTTTAAAGATATCTATACCAAGCCAAAATTGGCTCATCATGATGTCTTTGACACGTTGATAGTCCATTATTGAGTAGACTAACAAAGTGTAGACGTAAATGGACATGTGAAATCTATATTCATTGTTTTTCTCACCTCATATCTTCATTTTGAACTTCATGAGATGATTTTCACGCACGTACACGCAGGAACAACACACACACACACACACACACACACACACACACACACACACACACACACACACACACACACACACACACACACACACACTGTATGGGGAAAAATCTGCTGTTACTCACATAAAACCTGCTGTGAATGTCCCTTCTCACCCCTTACCGTGTGTGTGTGTTTGTGTGTGCTTGGGTGTGTTGATATATGTATCCTAACCCTGTCAACAGAGTATGCTACAGTAGTTCTTTGTGTGCCTGTAGGGTCAGCTGCTGCGGTCTGTCAACTGTAGGTGTCTGTACGGGTGAGGAGCCACGGTGACACACACACACACGCAAGTGCGCACACACTCTTTCTCCCACTCTGGCCTGCTGGGTGCAGCAACACAACACCATCCGGGGCTCCAGGAGGGGGGGGGGGGGGGGGGGGTACAGGCTTCCTATGTCCCCCCTGTCTGTGTGTCTCTGTCTCTGACTGTCTGCTTGTCCATGGCCAGGATAGGGATAAACCCAAACTCTTTCCTACCCTGCTTTGGAATGCATGGAAATCTGAACTGACCACCATCTTTTTCTAGAGTTGGCTTCGAGAACGTTCACCTAATAGAACGTTTCGAGAAGACCTTCTAAGATTCTAATATTCTAAATCTAAATTCTACGTTTTTAAACAGACGACTTTTGAACAGATATGATTTTAGTACGTCGTCGTCATTGAACGTCGTCACATGATCTGTTTCCGGTAGCCTACTCCAAGGTTAGGTGATAGGTGAAAGGTCATGGCTCATGACTCGTTACATGATATACATGTATGCAACTATCCTTCCATTACCATGTGGAGCCTTGAGGCAAAAAATACCAGTCCCAAATCAAATCAAATTAAATGTTATTTGTCACATGCGCCAAATACAACAGGTGTAGACCTCACAGTGAAATGCTGAATACTTACAAGCCATTAACCAGTAATTCAGTTTTAAGAAAAATACTTTTAATAAAAGAATGATAAAATAAAAGAACTAAAACAAACAAATATTTAAAAGAGCAGCAGTAAAATAACAACAGCGAGGCTATATACAGGGTATTACGGTACAGAGTCATTGTGGAGTTTATATACAGGGTATTACGGTACAGAGTCAATGTGGAGGCTATATACAGGGTATTACGGTACAGAGTCAATGTGGAGGCTATATACAGGGTATTACGGTACAGAGTCAATGTGGAGGCTATATACAGGGTATTACGGTACAGAGTCAATGTGGAGGCTATATACAGGGTATTACGGTACAGAGTCAATGTGGAGGCTATATACAGGGTATTACGGTACAGAGTCAATGTGGAGGCTATATACAGGGTATTACGGTACAGAGTCAATGTGGAGGCTATATACAGGGTATTACGGTACAGAGTCAATGTGGAGGCTATATACCTCGTATTACGGTACAGAGTCAATGTGGAGGCTATATACAGGGTATTACGGTACAGAGTCAATGTGGAGGCTATATACAGGGTATTACGGTACAGAGTCAAAGTGGAGGCTATATACAGGGTATTACGGTACAGAGTCAATGTGGAGGCTATATACAGGGTATTACGGTACAGAGTCAATGTGGAGGCTATATACAGGGTATTACGGTACAGAGTCAATGTTGGAGTTTATATACAGGGTATTACGGTACAGAGTCTATGTTGGAGTTTATATACAGGGTATTACGATACAGAGTCAATGTGGAGGCTGTATACAGGGTATTACGGTACAGAGTCAATGTGGAGGCTATATACAGGGTATTACGGTACAGAGTCAATGTGGAGGCTATATACAGGGTATTACGGTACAGAGTCAATGTGGAGGCTATATACATGGTATTACGGTACAGAGTCAATGTGGAGGCTATATACAGGGTGTACTGGTACAGAGTCAATGTGGAGGCTATATACAGGGTATTACGGTACAGAGTCAATGTGGAGGCTATATACAGGGTATTACGGTACAGAGTCAATGTGGAGGCTATATACAGGGTATTACGGGACAGAGTCTAAGTGGAGGCTATATACAGGGTATTACGGTACAGAGTCAATGTGGAGGCTATATACAGGGGGTACCAGTACAGAGTCAATGTGGAGGCTATATACAGGGTATTACAGTACAGAATCAATGTGGAGGCTGTATACAGGGTATTACGGTACAGAGTCAATGTGGAGGCTATATACAGGGTACAAGTACAGAGTCAATGTGGAGGCTATATACAGGGGTACAAGTACAGAGTCAATGTGGAGGCTATATACAGGGGGTACTGGTACAGAGTCAATATGGAGGCTATATACAGGGTACAAGTACAGAGTCAATGTGGAGACTATATACAGGGTATTACGGTACAGAGTCAATGTGGAGGCTATATACAGGGTATTACGGTACAGAGTCAATGTGGAGGCTATATACAGGTTATTACGGTACAGAGTCAATGTGGAGGCTATATACAGGGTACCAGTACAGAGTCAATGTGGAGGCTATATACAGGGGTACCAGTACAGAGTCAATGTGGAGGCTATATACAGGGTACAAGTACAGAGTCAATGTGCGGGGGCACCGGTTAGTCGAGGAACTGTTGAGGAGCACAGGTAGCCTAGTGGTTAGAGAGTTTGGCCAGGAACCAAAATTTTGATAGATCGAATCACTGAGCTGACAAGGTAAAAACCTGTCATTCTACCCCTGAACAAGGCAGTTAACCCACTGTTTCCTAGGCCGTCACTGTAAATAAAAATGTTGTCTTATAATTGACTTGCCAGTTTAAATACACTGCTCAAAAAAATAAAGGGAACACTTAAACAACACAATGTAACTCCAAGTCAATCACACTTCTGTGAATCAAACTGTCCACTTAGGAAGCAACACTGAATGACAATACATTTCACATGCTGTTGTGCAAATGGAATAGACAACAGGGGGAAATTATAGGCAATTAGCAAGACACCACCAATAAAGGAGTTGTTCTGCAGGTGGTAACCACAGACCACTTCTCAGTTCCTATGCTTCCTGGCCGATGTTTTGGTCACTTTTGAATGCTGGCGTTGCTTTCACTCTAGTGGTAGCATGAGACGGAGTCTACAACCCACACAAGTGGCTCAGGTAGTGCAGCTCATCCAGGATGGCACATCAATGCGAGCTGTGGCAAGAAGGTTTGCTGTGTCTGTCAGCGTAGTGTCCAGAGCATGGAGGCGCTACCAGGAGACAGGCCAGTACATCAGGAGAAGTGGAGGAGGCCGTAGGAGGGCAACAACCCAGCAGCAGGACCGTTACCTCTGCTTTTGTGCAAGGAGGAGCAGGAGGAGCACTGCCAGAGCCCTGCGAAACGACTTCCAGCAGGCCACAAATGTGCATGTGTCTGCTCAAATGGTAAGAAACAGACTCCATGAGGGTGGTATGAGGGCCCGATGTCCACAGGTGGGGGTTGTGCTTACAGCCCAACACCGTGTAGGACGTTTGGCATTTGCCAGAGAACACCAAGATTTGCAAATTCGCCACTGGCGCCCTGTGCTCTTCACAGATGAAAGCAGGTTCACACTGAGCACGTGACAGACATGACAGAGTCTGGAGACGCCATGGAGAACGTTCTGCTGCCTGCAACATCCTCCAGCATAACCGGTTTGGCGGTGGGTCAGTCATGGTGTGGGGTGGCATTTCTTTTGGGGGCCGCACAGCCCTCCATGTGCTCGCCAGAGGTAGCCTGACTGCCATTAGGTACCGAGATGAGATCCTCAGACCCCTTGTGAAACCATATGCTGGTGCGGTTGGCCCTGGGTTCCCCCTAATGCAAGACAATGCTAGACCTCATGTGGCTGGAGTGTGTCAGCAGTTCCTGCAAGAGGAAGGCATTGATGCTATGGACTGGCCCGCCCGTTCCCCAGACCTGAATCCAATTGAGCACATCTGGGACGTCATGTCTCGCTCCATCCACCGACGCCACGTCGCACCACAGACTGTCCAGGAGTTGGCGAATGCTTTAGTCCAGGTCTGGGAGGAGATCCCTCAGGAGACCATCCGCCACCTCATCAGGAGCATGCCCAGGCATTGTAGGGAGGTCATACAGGCACGTGGAGGCCACACACACTACTGAACCTCATTTTGACTTGTTTTACAAAGTTGGATCAGCCTGTAGTGTGGTTTTCCACTTTAATTTTGAGTGTGAATCCAAATCCAGACCTCCATGGGTTGATACATTTGTTTTCCATTGATAATTTGTGTGTGATTTTGCTGTCAGCACATTCAATTATGTAAAGAAAAAAGTATCTAATAAGAATATTTCATTCATTCAGATTTAGGGTGTGTTATTTTAGTGTTCCCTTTATTTTTTTTGAGCAGTGTATAAATGAAAGGAGCTGTTGTAATCCACTGCTCACTGGAGGATGTTTATCAACAGATACATTTAATTAATGTCAATTAGACACTGATATTGTCATGTTAAAATGAAGGGTGTAGTGTGTGTGAAACATAGGTTAGATTCAAAGCAAAAACCAAAAACCTGTGACTCCAGAAGTGTGTTTTTTTGGATACTGATCTCTGAGACATTTACTGTAAGATCGGGTGTAAAGCTTAAATGTATTTTACATGTCCATCCTACTTTCCCGGAGCTCTATTTCCCAACTGCTACATTAGCTGATGATTTATCACGTATTACATCCGCACCGCATCATCGACTCACACTAAATTATTCCGCTGCTCCGTCGGTCGCTACACACTTTAGTCTGAGACTGCCATCATTGAAGTCCTTCGTGGTGATGAGGGGCAAGAGGGGCGTTGTTCAAAATAAAGTAATCAGCGATTGGATTGTCTCTAACCAATCAGAGAATCAAAAGCAATGACGGATTTTAAAACCACGCTTTTACCCATCGGTTTCTTGACTTGATCAGAAGGCCCCCAAATGTGTTCGCAATTCAGTGAAAGGTCAGGGAGGTGCTCGGATCCAGACTCATTGCAATAGAAGAAACAAGCCTCCATGGGAGTGGCGTAGAGTTTGGCTGGAGCAAAGAGTTTGGGTAGCCAGGCAAGAACTGAAAAGGAGTAAGTTCCATGATCCTGTGATGTTCCTTCCTCTCAGCCCTTCCCTTTATGACTGACAACCTAAGGTCAAAGGGCATAATAAAAATAAAAAAAACAACATTTAAAGCCTTTTAAGTCCAAACCATCTGTTTTGTATGGAAACCAATACCTAATGTTCGTGTTTATCAGTTTAATGGTAGAGATGACTCCAGCAGGGTTTAATACTAATATTATGACAGCTCTTCCTGTTAGAGTGACTAAAAATGTAACTTCCTCTATCCTGCTAGTGTGTGTGTGTGTGTGTGTGTGTGTGTGTGTGTGTGTGTGTGTGTGACGGTGTGTGTGTGTGTGTGTGTGTGTGTGTGTGTGTGTGTGTGAGACGGTGTGTGTGTGTGTGTGTGTGTGTGTACTATTGGGATGGTCTTCCAGACGTTTCATTTTATTCAATCCCGTCGGCGTCTTCAAATAGCCCTTTATGGCTCTCAGAGTGTTGTTAAATATCCAGGAGGCACAGAAAGGAATTATGCCTTCAATACTAACCGCATGTGTTATGCAGGGGGTTCCACACACACGGAAAATACACACAAAAGAAAAGAAAAGCACACACGTGACACACATATTAAGGGAATAGGGCGCCATTTGGAACGTGATCATGACGATGACTCTACTACAGCTGTGCTTGTTTGCTAGCCTTACACGTTCCAAACCCTCTAATAATGCCACTTATCATTACAACATGCACTTCAGTCATATACAAGAGAGATTTAAATACACTCGCTGTGATGTGTACCGAATGGAACCCTATTCTCCACCTAGTGTACTTATTTTGACCAGATCTCTATGCGCCCTGGTCTAAAGTAGTGCACCAAATAGGGAATAGGGTGTCATTTGGGACAAACAAGACACTATGGCTACAATAGGAAATTGTGTACTTCTACTATTTTGAATTGAATTCCAAAGCTTTTAATTTGTATTTATAATTAGATCTATGCTCACTTACTGAGTAGAGCGTTCTGAAAAACTAACAGCATGTCTATTAGCAAACTCAACAGCAATGCCTTCCTGGCTGAGATATAGAGCATTATAAACAGAGGAACAGTATAGTACAGCGTATGTTATACACCTTAAGAAATATGAATAATTCATTGTATTTACTGTATGTAGTGATTTTTTTCCCCCCCAGATGCTCAAAGAGCTTTACTGTTCACAGTAAGGGGGGACGCACCGCTTCCCCAAACAATGTGTAGCACCTACCTGGGTGATGCCATGGATACTGTGCTATCGTAGTCCAGACCTGAGTTTAAATACTATTTATAATCATTTCAAATACTTTATCTGTGCTCGATTGAGAATGCAATGGAACAGATAGAAAAGTTGAAAAAGAACAACTGCAATCTCTACCCACCTGGCTCTCCAGGCAGGGTAAAGTAATCCCTACCCACCTGGCTCTCCAGGCAGGCTAAAGTAAACACTCAAAGAATTAGAAACCAAGTCTGTGTCTAGTCTAGGCTATCAGAACATACAGCTCATTATTTAATCTAAAGCAGAAATAAACATATATGCTTCCCCTTCCCCTGTAACATTGGATAATGTAACACTGTGGCACGGATAATGTAACACTGTGGCACGGATAATGTAACTCTGTGGCACGGATAATGTAACACTGTGGCACGGATAATGTAACACTGTGGCACGGATAATGTAACACTGTGGCACGGATAATGTAACTCTGTGGCACGGATAATGTAACACTGTGGCACGGATAATGTAACACTGTGGCACGGATAATGTAACACTGTGGCACGGATAATGTAACTCTGTGGCACGGATAACGTAACACTGTGTCACGGATAATGTAACTCTGTGGCACGGATAATGTAACACTGTGGCGTGCATAATGTAACTCTGTGCAGAGGCTAATGTAGCACTGTGGCACGGCTAATGTAACACTGTGGCACGGCTAATGTAACACTGTGGCACGGATAATGTAACACTTTGGCACGGCTGATGTAACTAACTCTGTGACATGGATAGTGAAACACTGTGACATGGATAATGTAACTATGGCATGCTATGCATCTCTGTACTAAATAGAATGGGTTGATCCAATTTTTCAGTCTGCTGGGTAAGAGGATATTGGTATTAATTGTGAACCAGGGTGTGTGTGTGTGTGTGTGTGTGTGTGTGTGTGTGTGTGTGTGTGTGTGTGTGTGTGTGTGTGTGTGTGTGAGAGAGTGTGTGTGTGTGACTGTTGGTAATCCAGATGTGAAGTGTGTGTGTGTGAGTGTGCACGTGTGCGCATGCGTGTGTGTACAGTACCATTAAAAGTTTGGACACACCTACTCATTCAAGGGTTTTTCAAGATTTTTCACAATTTCTACATTGTAGATTAATATTGAAGACATCAAAACTATGAAATAACACATATGGAAGGAATCATGTAGTAACCCCAAAAAAATTTCAAACAAATCAAAATATATGTTATATTCTTCAAAGTAGACACCCTTTGCCTTGATGACTGCTTTGTATACTCTTGGCATTCTCTCAACCAGCTTCATGAGGTAGTCACCTGGATTGCATTTCAATTAACAGATGTGCCTTGTTAAAAGTTTGTGGAATTTCATTCCTTCTTAATGCGTTTGAGCCAATCACTTGTGTTATGACAAAGTATTGGTGGTTTACAGAAGATAGCCATATTTGGTAAAATACAAAGTCTATAATATGGCAAGAACCGCTCAAATAAGCAAAGAGAAATGACAGTCAATCATTACTTTAAGACATGAAGGTCAGTCAATCGGAAAACTATCATGAACTTTGAAATTTTCTTCAAGTGCAGTCGCAACAACAATCAAGCGTTATGAACAACCATCAAGCGTTATGATGAAACTGGCTCTCATGAGGACCGCCACAGCAAAGGAAGACCCAGAATTACCTCTGCTGCAGAGGATAAGTTCATTAGAGTTAATTGCACCTTAGATTGGAGCCCAAATAAATGCTTCACAGAGTTCAAGTAACAGACACATCTCAACATCAACTGTTCAGAGGAAACTGCATGAATAAGGTC
The DNA here is from genome assembly GCF_057628025.1 of Oncorhynchus mykiss. Lineage (NCBI taxonomy): Eukaryota > Metazoa > Chordata > Actinopteri > Salmoniformes > Salmonidae > Oncorhynchus > Oncorhynchus mykiss. The sequence goes on from NC_143028.1 coordinate 77,674,917, forward strand.
TTCATGTTCGAATTAATGCAAAGAAACCACATGTAAAGGACACCAATAAGAAGAAGAGACTTGCTTGGGCCAAGAAACACGAGCAATGGACATTAGACCGGTGGAAATCTATCCTTTGGTCTGATGAGTCCACATTTTACATTTTGGGTTCCAACCGACATGTCTTTGTGAGACGCAGAGTTGGTGAACAGATGATCTATGCGTCTGTGGTTCACACCGTGAAGCATGGAGGAGGAGGTGTAATGTTGTGTGGGGGGGGGGGGTGCTTTACTGGTGACAACGTTGGTGATTTATTTAGAACTCAAGGCACACTTAACCAGCATGGCTACCACAGCATTCTACAGCGATACACCATCCCATCTGGTTTGCGCTTGGTGGGACTATCATTTGTTTTTCAATAGGACAATGATCCAAAAACAACTCCAGGCTGTGTAAGGGCTATTTGACCAAGAAGGAAAGTGATGGAGTGATGCATCAGATGACCTGGCCTCCACAATCACCCGACCTCAACCCAATTGAGATGTTTTGGGATGAGTAGGACCGCAGAGTGAAGATCTTCACTATTATTTGACAATGTAGAAAATAGAAAAACCCTTGAATGAGTAGGTGTGTCCAAACTTTTGACTGGTACCATATATATATATGTACTGTATATATGTATTTATATTTTAAAGATTCCGTGAAGATTTGTTGTTTTCCCCAGTGCTGATGCTTGATTTAACCAAGGTAAACTTCATGTGGGATCATGACTTTCTTATTAAACATTATTCTTTGTATAGACTTGGGAAGTAATTTCATTGTTTGAATTCTTTGGTCATTATGAGTGACATGACTTAACCAAATGTTCTATCTGCCCAGTGAAGATCCCATCTGTAATGAAAATGGGAAGTGATATAACAAAACTAACACTTCGTTATGAACCATCCCTCTTTTCTAAATACAATTACTTATCCAGCCCTGTCATCTGAATTACCTGACGTTTTGTTTTGGCCTGCAGCAAATTACAGTGTGTGTGTGTGTGTGTGTGTGTGTGTGTGTGTGTGTGTGTCGAGCCAAAACCAGCTTATTACGATGCTTCAAATGAGTTATCCTTTGATTGCCCTTCGTCTGCATCTGAATTGATCGTTTGTTTTCATCCATACAGAGACCCTTCATTAACTGTTAAGATGAGGTGTTACTGTTGAGATGAGATACAACAGCACAAAGAATATTTGCAACCTGAAGACACTACAATAGTTATTTTTAAATGGTTTATATAGCATCCTTGTCTGTCTTTAGGCATAAACCAGGGGTTGTTTTAAAATGGTTTATATAGCATCCTTGTCTGTCTTTAGGCATAAACCAAGGGTTGTTTTAAAATGGTTTATATAGCATCCTTGTCTGTCTTTAGGCATAAACCAAGGGTTGTTTTAAAATGGTTTAAACAGCATCCCTGGCTGTCTTTAGGCACAAACCAATAATTGAAATAGTCGTATCATGAAAACAACTAAAAATCTAATCCTAATCAATACATCACAATGAATCAATGTACACAGCATCTTAATCATGAACAGATATACAGTGGGGAGAACAAGTATTTGAATACACTGCCGATTTTGCAGGTTTTCCTACTTACAAAGCATGTAGAGGTCTGTAATTTTTATCATAGATACACTTCAACTGTGAGAGACGGAATCTAAAACAAAAATCCAGAAAATCACATTGTATGATTTTTAAGTTTTTGGTTGCAGAATTCTGCAATAATATCCTCACTGTACAAATAAAGCATGCAGAACAGAATTAGGCCGATTCCCGTTATTTATCAAAATCCAGAAAATGGCCGTTACATTCTACAACCACCTAAAAGGAAGCAATTTCCAAACCTTCCATAACAAATCCACCAGCTGGTCCTGGGGCTCTGTCTACAAACACAAACACACCCTACAGAGCCCCAGGACAGAAACACAGTTAGACCCAACCAAATCATTAGAAAACAAAAAGATAATTACTTGACACGTTGGAAAGAATAAACAAAAAAACTGAGCAAACTAGAATGCTATTTGGCCTTAAACAGAAACTACACAGTGGCAGAATACCTGACCAATGTGACTGACCGAAAATTAAGGAAAGCTTTGACTATGTACAGAATCAGTGAGCATAGCCTTGCTATTTAGAAAGCCCGCCTTAGGCAGACCTGGCACTTCCTTACCTCCTGCCAAATGTATGACCATATTAGAGACACATATTACCCTCAGATTACACAGACCCACAAATAATTTGAAAAACAAACCCCGTTTTTATTAACTCCCATATCTATTGGAGGAAATACCACAGTGTACCATCACAGAAGCAACATTTGTGACCTGTTGCCACAAGAAAAGGGCAACCAGTGAACAACAAACACCGATGTGCTACGACCCATATTTATGTTTATTTATTTTCCCTTTTGTACTTTAACTATCTGAACATAAAATGACATGTGAAATGTCTTTATTATTTTGGAGCTATTTTATTAGTTCAATTCATTTTGATCTATTTCACTTGATTTAGAAACCTATGTTTCCCATGCCAATAAAACCCCTCTTGAGAAAGAGAGAGAGAAAGAAAGAGAATGATAAAGAGAAATAGAGAGGGAAAGTGAGGAGAACAGGGAAACAGGGGAAGAAGGGAACAGGGAAACAGGGGAAGAAGGGAACAGGGAAACAGTAGATCAGGGGAGCTTCTGCTCTAAACAGCAGTACCTCACCATGCTCCCATGCAGGTCACGGCAGTCTCAGATCACACACACACACACACACACACACACACACACACACACACACACACACGCACACGCACACACACACACACACACACACACACACAATGCAGTCTAAACAACAGTCTAGTCTGAACAGCAGTTTCTCCTCCTGGCTACAGCAGCTTATTGATAGTTAGTTGTTTCTCAGCGTCTAGATGGTCCTCGCTACATATTCGTCGCCAGACCCACTGGCTCCAGGTCATCTACAAGTCCATGCTAGGTAAAGCTCCGCCTTATCTCAGTTCACTGGTCACGATGGCAACACCCAACCGTAGCACGCGCTCCAGCAGGTGTATCTCACGGATCATCCCTAAAGCCAACACCTCATTTGGCCACCTTTCCTTCCAGTTCTCTGCTGCCTGTGACTGGAACAAATTACAAAAATCGCTGAAGTTTGAGACTTTTATCTCCCTCACCAACTTTAAACATCTGCTATCTGAGCAACTAACCGATCGTTGCAGCTGTACATAGTCTATCGGTAAATAGCCCACCCAATTTACCTACCTGATCCCCATACTCTTTTCATTTATTTACTTTTCTGGTCTTTTGCACACCATTATCTCTACCTGCACATGACCATCTGATCATTTATCACTCCAGTGTTAATCTGTTAAATTATAATTATTCGCCTACCTCCTCATGCTTTTTCCACACAATGTATATATACTCTTTTTTTTTCTTTTTTTTCTACTGTGTTATTGACTTGTTTATTGTTTACTCCACGTGTAACTCTGTGTTGTTGTCTGTTCACTCTGCTATGCTTTATCTTGGCCAGGTCGCAGTTGTAAATGAGAACTTGTTCTCAACTAGACTACCTGTTTAAATAAAGGTGAAATAAAATAAATTTTAAAAAAAAGTCACTGCCACTACAACACAAACATCCACTTGGAAGAACCATGTTTGTTTTGTTTTTTTGTTTGATGTTTTGCTGTTTGTTGTTTGCTACATTATCAATATGGTGAATATGGTTTTGTTGTTTAGTTGTTTTGTTGTTTTGTTGTTTGCTACATTATTTATACATGCTGCAATAAATAAACTCTGTACAATAATGTTGAAAACATTTCTCCCAGACTGTCACCAGGCAAGGGCAATCTGATTCTTTCTGATACAGAACTGTTGTCCCCTTTCACACCATTGATTATGACAAGTTTCACAACAACATATCTTCTCCTTCATCTGATGTCTTCATCTTTTAGCTTTAGTTACTCAATCCTTCAGACTACAATCCTTTAAAAGGAGTCATGAAGAAACAACAGAGAAGAAAAAGAAGAATCGCCACCAAAGTGTCCGAGGCTTTTCAGCGAAAGCACTACAAACGATTATGTTAGGTCTCCACCAAACCACAATAAGCACAGCCATTTTCCAGCAAAATACAGCATTCACTAAAAGCATAAATAAAGATAAAATGAATCACTAACCTTTGATGATCTTCATCAGATGACACTCATAGGACTTCATGTTACACAATACATGCATGTTTTGTTTGATAAAGTTCATATTTATATAAAAAAATCTGGGTTTACATTGGCTATTTAGATTCACTAGTTCCAAAAACATCAAGTGATTTTGCATAGCCACATCGTTTCAACAGAAATACTCATCATAAATGTAGATGATAATATAAGTTATACACATGGAATTATAGATATACCTCTCCTTAATGCAACCACTGTGTCAGATTTTTAAAAAAGTCCACTATAACGTGACGAAGTGTCCAAAAGTGTCCAAAAGTGTCCAAAAGTGTCCAAAAGTTCCGTAACAGTCAGTAGCAACATGTCAAACGATGTACTGAATCAATCTTTAGAATGTTGTTTACATATATCTTGAATAACGTTCCAACCGGAGAATTAGAATTACTTCAGATGAGCGGTGGAACGCAAGTCCTTCTCCTGTGAATGTGCCTGGTGAAAGCATGGTCCATTGATGGCTGTGTTGACTATTTCCTGTGTCAATCGACCCCCCTTCACATTAGAGTCATCAGCCAAAGTTCTATTGACTGCTGACATCTAGTGGAAGGCGTAGGAAGTGAAAACTCATCCATTTCTCGTTGTAATTTTATTGAAAATATGCCACCTCCAGAAAAAATACCAGGAAGTGGAATTTCTCAGATTTTTGCCTGGTATATGAGTTCTGTTATACTCACAGACATAATTCAAACAGTTTTAGAAACTTCCGAGTGTTTTCTATCCAATACTAATAATAATATGCAAATATTAGCAACTATGACTGAGGAGCAGGTCGTTTAATGTGGGCACCTTTCATCCAAGCTACTCAATACTGCCCCTGCAGTTAACTGGCCAAACCCAAACGACGCTGGGCAAATTGTGCACCGCCCTATGGGACTCCCAATCACGGCCAAATGTGATACAGCCTGGATTCGAACCAGGGACTGTAGTGACACCCCTTGCACTAAGATGCAGTGCCTAAGACCGCTGTGCCACATAGGAGCAAAAGTAATGTTGTATGTTTTCCCCCAGACACAATTTTCCATCAACTTGTATCGCAGTCCCAACAGAGCATGAGGATACTTTGCCTTTGTTTTGGTTAATTTGGTAAAAAGCCAATTTGATATTTGCTCAGTACATTGTTTTCACTGAGGAAGTGTACAAGTCTGCTGTTAATGATAATGCATATGATTTTCCCAAGGTTGCTGTTGACTCATATCCCACAGTAGTTATAGTGTTTACACAGTGGAGAAACACAGTAGTGTTTCTCCACTTTTGTGGATTGGGGTGATCAGTCATTGGTTCCAAATATTGGGGAAGATGCCAGAGCTGAGGATGATGTTAAAGAGTTTAAGTTTAGCCAATTGGAATTTGTTGTCTGTATATTGTGTCATTTCATTGAGGATACCATCAACCCCACAGTCCTTTTTGGAATGGAGGGTTTGTATTTTGTCATCTAGTTCATTCAATGTAATTGGAGAATCCAGTGGGTTCTGGTAGTCGTTAATAGTTGATTCTAAGATTTTTATTTGATCATGTAAATGTTTTTATTTTTTGTTTTTGTTATAGATAGATTATATGGAAAAAGATTGGAGAAGTTTTGGATAGATAACTCTTCATGTCGTTTATTGTTTAGTGTTTTCCAATTGTCCCTTCACCGCTCCTCCCCATCTCCACCCCAAAAGGATCAAAACACCAGACAGACAGCCTACATCTTTGTTTTGGTTCTCATTTTGTTAAAGATCAATCAACTGTGTGGTTGGCTGACAAATGGGGATGGGTTAAAGGGGATGTTTTAAAGGGGATGGGTTAAAGGGGATGGGCCCAAGGGGATGGGTTAAAGGGATGGGCCCAAGGGGATGGGTTAAAGGGATGAGCCCAAGGGGATGGGTTAAAGAGATGGGCCCAAGGGGATGGGTTAAAAGGATGGGCCCAAGGGGATGGGTTAAAGGGGATGGGCAGAAGGGGATGGGTTAAAGGGATGGGCCCAAGGGGATGGGTTAAAGGGGATGGATTAAAGGGGATGGGTTAAAGGGGATGGGTTAAAGGGATGGGTTAAAGGGATGGGTGAAAGGGGATGGGTTAAAGGGATGGGCCCAAGGGGATGGGTTAAAGGGATGGGCCCAAGGGGATGGGTTAAAAGGATGGGCCAAGGGGATGGGTTAAAGGGGATGGGCAGAAGGGGATGGGTTAAAGGGATGGGCCCAAGGGGATGGGTTAAAGGGGATGGGCCCAAGGGGATGGGTTAAAGGGGAAGGGTTAAAGGGGATGGGTTAAAGGGATGGGTTACAGGAATGGGTGAAAGGGGATGGGTTAAAGGGATGGGCCCAAGGGGATGGGTTAACGAGGCGAGGAGGTGCCAGGGGCGGGCTGAGGGGCACAGATCCCCTTTATTCTCCCCCCGTGGGATACCTTTGTGGTGTCGGGCAGGTTTATTATTCCGCTCACATTCCTCCCCTCTTAGGAAGGTCAGGACACAGATTGGTAGACATGTTGGCATTACAGATTTAAAGGACAGAAAGTGGTTCAGCTACAGTAGAGAGAGAGAGAGAGAGAGAGAGAGAGAGAGAGAGAGAGAGAGAGAGAGAGAGAGAGAGAGAGAGAGAGAGTCATACAGGTATGAGTGGCAAAGTGGAAGATGGAAGGATAGAGAATTAAAGGAAAACCCTGTGGAGAAAGAGAGTGCATGTCTGTATCTGTGTGTCAGAGTGGTCAGGTGGAAGGCAAGGTAACCATGGAAATCATTGAATAGCAACAACACACTAAACTTTTTATAATCACAGGCCTCAAACTTTAAGAGTTCACAAGTTTCTTTACGAGACCTACATATCTTTCATAACGGTGATAACCCTTCTGTAAACTTCCTCTGCTTTCAGTAGTACCAACAAAATAATACAATAACATTTAGTTAATGATCACCACCAGCCGTGCAAATATATGATTCATTTGATATTCTGATGATTTTTGTTTGTTTATGCTCACCACATATCCCTGGGGCTCTGAGTTATGCTGCTGCGTTCAGCACACTGGTTTGGAAATGAGGGAGAGAAAAAGAGAGAGAGAGAGAGAGAGAGAGAAAGAGAGAGAGAGAAAAAGAGAGAGATAGAGAGAGAGAGAGTGTTAGAGAGAGTGGAAACGAGAGAGAGGGAGAGAGAAGGAACAAGAGAGAGAGAGGGGGAAAGAGGGAACAAGAAAGAGAGAGGGGGAAGGAGAGAGAGATGGGGAATGAGTGGGGGAATGGGGGATGAGAGAGAACGAGAGGGAACGAGAGCAAGAATGAGAGAGAGAGGGGGAACGAGAGAGAGAGGGGGAAGGAGAGAGAGAGAGAACAACAGAAAGAGAGGGAGATAGGGAAAGAGGCAGCAACATGCTGCAGGAGGGGAGGCTCAGTCGAGCAATAAGAGGGGAGGCTCAGTCTGGTCATAAAAGGGGAGGCTCAGTCTGGTAATAAGAGGGGAGGCTCAGTCTGGCAATAAGAGGGGAGGCTCAGTCTGGTCATAAGAGGGGAGGCTCAGTCTAGTAACAAGAGAGGAGGCTCAGTCTGGTCATAAGAGAGGAGGCTCAGTCTGGTCATAAGACGGGAGGCTCAGTCTGGCAATAAGAGGGGAGGCTCAGTCTGGCAATAAGAGGGGAGGCTCAGTCTGGCAACAAGAGGGGAGGCTCAGTCTGGTAATAAGAGGGGAGGCTCAGTCTGGTAACAAGAGGGGAGGCTCAGTCTGGTAACAAGAGGGGAGGCTCATTCTGGTAATAAGAGGGGAGGCTCAGTCTGGTAATAAGAGGGGAGGCTCAGTCTGGCAATAAGAGGGGAGGCTCAGTCTGGTAATAAGAGGGGAGGATCAGTTTGGTAATAAGAGGGGAGGATCAGTCTGGTAATAAGAAATAAGAGGGGAGGCTCCGTCTGGTAATAAGAGAGGAGGCTCCATCTGGTAATAAGAGAGGATGCTCCATCTGGTAATAAGAGGGGAGGCTCAGTCTGGTAATAAGAGGGGAGGCTCAGTCTGGTAATAAGAGGGGAGGCTCAGTCTGGTAATAAGAGGGGAGGATCAGTCTGGTAATAAGAAATAAGAGGGGAGGCTCCGTCTGGTAATAAGAGAGGAGGCTCCATCTGGTAATAAGAGAGGATGCTCCATCTGGTAATAAGAGTGGAGGCTCAGTCTGGTAATAAGAGGGGAGGCTCAGTCTGGTAATAAGAGGGGAGGCTCAGTCTGGTAATAAGAGGGGAGGCTCAGTCTGGTAATAAGAGGGGAGGCTCAGTCTGGTAATAAGAGGGGAGGCTCAGTCTGGTAATAAGAGGGGAGGCTCAGTCTGGTAATAAGAGGGGAGGCTCAGTCTGGTAATAAGAGAGGAGGCTCCATCTGGTAATAAGAGAGGAGGTTACCTCTTACATTTGAGACATTTAGCTGCAGATGGTCATATCCAGAGCCACTGACATTAGTTTTGGGGTGGATATAGAAGGAAACGTTGCCGTGGTCACCACTGAAAAGGGCCATGGAAGCCAGAGAGGTAGTTCTGCTAATTACAGCTAGCTAGCTCTGTCTTTGTAGAGGCCATTTGATGGATAAGCTTTCCATTCATGTCAAAACCTCAGGCATGACACATAATAGAGCAAAACACAGAAACCTTCTCATGGCAACAAACTGCAAGAGGAGAAGCTCACCTTAGTTATAGTGAAGGCTGGCCCTGGTCATGTTGCAGAGGCCCCTTAAAGACATGAATGTGGTTCTGCTATTTAAAACTAACTAGCTCTGACTTTGCTCTAAACCCCTGTATCCCGATATCCCCTTGGTTGAGGTTTGATTAAACACCCCAACATTCCCCTGGTTGAGGTTTGATTACACACCCCAACATTTCCCTGGTTGAGATCTTCATACAGGTTAGTTATGTTTTGTTCTGGTTGGTTGGTTCTGTATAGCGTTCATTGAGCAGGTGATGTGGTGAGCGTGAGTAACTCACACTGTCTTCTGGGATGGAACAGAAAAAGCTGATCGAGGTCTCTGTGGTGTGTCCCAGAGAGACGTATGAACCTAAAGTGTCTGTGTGTTTGTGTGTCTGTCCCAGAGAGACGTATGAACCTAAAGTGTCTGTGTGTTTGTGCATTGTGTATGTGTTTGTGTGTGTGTTTGTGTGTCTGTGTCAGAGAGAGGTTTGAAGGCACTCAGATGGTTAGCGTTCACCATGGGTCAGTCATATACACTACTGTTCAAAAGTTTGGGGTCACTTAGAAATGTCTTTGTTTTTGAAAGAGAAGCCAATTTTTCGTCCATTAAAATAACATCAAATTGATCAGAAATACAGTGTAGACATTGTTAATGTTGTAAATGACTATTGTAGCTGGAAACTGCATATATTTTTATGGAATATCTACATAGGCGTACGGAGGGCCATTATCAGCAACCATCACTCCTGTGTTCCAAGAACTAAAACAATGGGGTGCGTGGGTGTGTCTATAATGAAGAAAGTGATCTGTTCTGAATGAGTGTCATGGGTCAGCAAAGAAACAGGAACAGTAATGTGATGTGCGAGCCCTGTCCCTACTGGATGATTATCCAGGGCTCGGTACCTTTGGGGCGGCAGGGTAGCCTAGTGGTTAGAGCGTTGGACTAGTAACCGGAAGGTTGCGAGTTCAAACCCCCGAGCTGACAAGGTACAAATCTGTCGTTCTGCCCCAGTTAACCCACTGTTCCCAGGCCGTCATTGAAAATAAGAATTTGTTCTTAACTGACTTGCCTGGTTAAATAAAGGTAAAATAAAACATGGTACCTTTTGGCACTTCAAAAGGTCACAAATTGTCCTTTTGTTCGATAATGTCCTTTTATAAATCCAGAAAAATTCAGTTTAGCTGGCGTGCTTCTGTCAATAATCCACCCAGTTTCCCTCCATCAAAATGCATACAAATTGAATTCCAAACTAATAAACTTTTCCAAACAAGTCAAACAACGTTTATAATCAAACCTTAGGTACCCTAATACGTAAATAAACTATACAATTTAAGGCGTAGAATCGTTATTGTCTTTACCGGAGAAAAATACCAAAGAACGCACTCTCTTCCACGTGCTTGGAAACACTACAGCCAAAATGGGAGCCACCTAGAAAAACTACAATTTCTGTCTCATTTCTCCAAAAACCAGCCTGAAACTCTTTCTAATGACTATTGACATCTAATGGAAGCCCTAGGAACTGCAATCTGGGATGACTTGGCCTTATAATTATAGTTACAGCCATTGAAAATATAGAGGTAGGCTGAATTTTTTTTTTTTTTTGGGGGGGGGGGGGTTTGTCCTCAGGGTTTCAGTTCTGTTATACTCACAGACATAATCCTTAAAGCTTTAGAAACTTCAGAGTGTTTTCTATCCAAATCTACCAATTATATGCATATCCTAGCTTCCGGACCTGAGTAAGAGGCAGTTTTCTTTGGGCACGCTTTTCATCCGGACGTCAAAATGCTACCCCCTACCCAAGAGAGGTTAAAAAGGAAATTTGTAGAGTGGTTGAAAAATGAGTTTTAATGACAGATATCAACACATCTTGACCACCAAAGTCCATTTGATGTCACAGCACTTTAAAAAAAATCATAGTTTCCAGTGGTTTCCTTAATGAATATTGTTAGGGCTAGGGTCCTTTTCTCTCAATTTCCGCCTGACTGACCTGCCCAAAGTAATCTGCCTGTTACTCAGGTCCTGATGTCAGGATATGCATATAATTGGTATCAATGGAAAGAAAACATTTTGGAGTTTGTAGAAATGTTAAATAATGTAGGAGACTAAAACACATTTGATATGGTAGGAGACAATCCAAAGAAAAACCAACCAGAATGTTTTTTTTTTGGAGAGCCCATGCTCTTACAATGGACCGTGTAGGGAAATAATCTAGCTCCCAGTATGTAATTCCTATGAATTCCACTAGGTGTCAGTAGTCTTCGTTCCAGGATTCAGTCTTCGTTCTTCCAAATGAGTAATAGGAGTTTTACTACACGGACAAAGTCTTGGAAATTCGTTTATACGTGCTCGATGAAGAGGACACGCACCTGCTAAAATCATTTTCCCATTGAACATACTTATTTCCTTATGAACTATTATAGTTTAATTACATTTTAGGGTATCTGAGGCTTGAATAGAAACTTATTTTGACTTGTTGAAACAAAATTTTGCGGTAGATTTTTAGATTCCTATCTTGGCATGTTGAAGTTGATGGCGCCAACTAAACAGACTTTTTGGGACATAAAGAAGGATTTCATCTAACAAAAATACACTACATGTTATAGCTGGGACCCTTTGGATCACAACTCAGAGGAAGATTTTTAAAAGTAAGTGAATATTTAATCGCTATTTGTGAATTTCTGAAACCTGTGCCTGTGGAAAAATATTTTGATGTGGGGGGCCGTCCTCAAACAATCGCATGGCATGATTTCACTGTAATGCCTACTGTAAATCAGACAGTGCAGTTAGATTAACAAGAATTTAAGCTTTCAACTGATATAAGACACTTGTATGTACCTAAATGTTTAATATCCATAATTTCTATGATTATTTATTTGAATTGCGCACCCTCCAGTTTCACCTGAAACCTAGCCTTAAGTTAATTGACACCCCATAAACGTAACGGAAATCAAATCAAACTTTATTTGCCACACGCACCGAGTAAAACTATTGTAGACTTACCATGAAATGCTTAACCAAAAGAAAATAGGTACCGAGTCAGTGTCGAGGCTATATACAGGGGGAACAGGTACAGAGTCAGTGTGCGGGGGTACAGGCTAGTTGAGGTAATTTGTACACGTAGGTTGGGTTGAAGTGACTATGCATAGATAATAAACAGCAGTGTACAAAAAGGAAGTTGGGGGGTCAATGTAAATTGTCTGACGGCAATTTTATTAATTGGTCAGCAGTCTTATGGCTTGGGGTAAGAAGCTGTTGAGGAGACTTTTGGTCCTAGACTTGGCTCTCCGGTACCGCTTGTAGAATAGAAAACAGTCTACAACTTGGGTGACTGGAGTCTCTGACAATTTTATGGGCTTTCCTCTGACACTGCCTATTATGTAGGTCCTGGATGGCAGGAATCTTGGCCCCAGTGATGTACTGGGCCATTCGCACTACCCTATGTAGACCCTTACGGTCAGATGCCCAGCAGTTGCCATACTAGGCAGTGATGCAACCGGTCAGGATGCTCTCGATGGTGCTGCTGTAGAACCTTTTGAGGGTCTGAGGACCCATGCCAAATCTTTTCAGTCTACTGAGGGGGAAAATGTTTTGTTGTGCCCTCTTCAAGACTGTCTTAGTATTTTTGGACCGTGATAGTTCATTGGTGATGTGGACACCAAGGAACTTGAAACTCTCGACCTGCTCCACTAAAGCCCTGTCGATGTTAATGGGGGCCTGTTCGGACAGCCTTTTCCTGTAGTCCACGATCAGCTCCTTACTCTTGCTCACATTGGGGGAGAGGTTGTTGGCCTGGCACCACACCACACCACAATAGGCTGTTGAGTTGACCCTGTTGTGTCATCAGAAAACTTAATGATAGTGTTGGAATCGTGTTTGGCCACGCAGTCTTGGGTGAACAGGGAGTACACAAGGGGGACTGAGGGGCCCCAGTGTTAAATATCAGCGTGGCAGACATGTTGTTGCCTACTCTAACCACCTGGGGGCAGCCCGTCAGAAAGTCCAGGATCCAATTGCAGAGGGAGGTGTTTCGACCAGCCTTTCAAAGCACTTCATTGCTACCGACGCGAGTGCCACGGGGCGGTAATCATTTAGGCAGGTTACCTTCACTTCCTTGGTCACAGGGAATATGGTGGTCTGCTTGAAACATGTAGGTTATACAGACTCGGTCAGGGAGAGGTGAACATTTCAGTGAGACACTTGACAGTTGGGCCGCGCATGCTTTGAGTACACGTCCTGCTAGTCCGTCTGGCCCAGCGGCATTGTGAATGTTGACCTGTTAAAAGGTTTTGTTCACATGGGCTACTGAGAGCATTATCACACAGTCATCCAGAACAGCTGGTGCTCTCGTGCATGCTTCAGTGTTGCTTGTCTTGAAGAGAGCATAAAAGGCATTTAGCTCAACTGGTAGGCTCACGTCACTGGGCAGCTCGCGTCTGGGTTTCCCTTTGTAATCCATAATAGTTTTCAGGCCCTGCCACATCCGACGAGTGTCAGAGCCGGTGTAGTAGGATTCAATCTTAATCCTGTATTGACGCTTTGCTTGCTTGATGGTTAGTCTGAGGGCATAGCGGGATTTATTATAAGCGTACGGATCAGTCTCCTGCTCCTTGAAAGCGGCAGATCTAGCCTTTAGCTCAAAGCGGATGTTGCCTGTAATCCATGACTTCTGGTTGGGATAGGTTTGTACAGTCACTGTGGGGACAACGTCATCGATGCAATTACTGATGAAGCAGATGACTGAGGTGGTGTACTCCTCAATGCCATTGGATGAATCCCGGAACATATTCCAGTCTGTGCTAGCACAACAGTCCTGTCGTGTAGCATCTGCGTCATCTGACCCATTCCATATTGAGCGAGTCACTGGTACGTACCAGGAGCTAAGCCAGGCCCGCCACGTCTGTTGACTCACCCAGCTGTAATGCATAGAATTCACTGGCTTGTATGCAAAGCAGTAATTGTTCCAAAACATCTCCTGCCATGTCATTGATGCGTTGCGAAACAGTGTTTTTTGATGAAGGAATTGTCAGAATAACCTAGTAGATAGCACTGTTGTCATCAAGGTGGTTCTCTCTTCTGTTGTAGATGCTACAAAACATATTTCAACAATTACAGTAAATGCTTCCTACTGTACTATTTGTACAGTTCATTGTAAATGTTCTGTTTGTACAGTGTATTGTAAATGTTCTGTTTGTACAGTTCATTGTAAATGTTCTGTTTGTGCAGTTTATTGTAAATGTTCTGTTTGTACAGTTTATTGTAAATGTTCTGTTTGTGCAGTGTATTGTAAATGTTCTGTTTGTGCATTTACTGTATTCCACTCTGTTTCACCAAGACCCAGAGGAGAACCGATAACACAAGAACAAACGAGAAACAGTGTTGGCTAAACATATTGAAATCCCAGGGATTAATCAAAAAACAGATGTATTTCTTCTTCTCCACAGCGAAACGGTGAAAATCCCTGAACACGTGTGAACAAAATGTGTTAATATTCTTGACAAAAATGCATTCCTTTTTTCCAAAGGTGACAACTAATTAAGGAACAGTTTTTTTTTGTTGGGGGGGGGTTGACTTGGCAAGCAAACATACTTGTGTTTGAATGGTAAATCTATCGATAAACTGGGTAAATCAAGATGTAGCCAAGCCTAGGTCTTTTCACATTACAGGTCAATGCATCTTAAATAAGAATGTGTGAGTGCATTTAGTTATTGAGCTTGTTTTGGCTGATCAGTGGAGTCTATGGTGTTACAGATGACAAACAATCTGTTCACCTTCCATTTGGGACTTTATATTAGCCTACCGATCAACAACATTTGCATAGATGCATCCCCCCAGCATGTCATCGACTGTATGGAATGACATCACGTAGGCACTGCTGTTAGTTTGAGAATATAGAAGAACATCAATTCAAAGGGGGACGTAACGTCATGTTTTGTGAGAACGGATGCTTATGAAACTGGTAATTCTAGCCATTGTCCTTGATCTAATCATTTAAAAAAAATCAGCTGCCAGGACGCATCTGTAAGCAACTCAGCTTCCAGAACAATTCTAAACAACTCAATTGGCTAGTTGTGAAGATATGGGCGGGTTGTAACTTGATTCTACTGCTACGATTGGATAGAGTGAGGCTGTAATTCCCATTCCTTTTACATCGACTTGTCAGTTTAGCTCAGATAATTTCTAGCTGCCTATTGCTACTTCTATGATACGTAGCTCAGTGACATTTGCTAGGAAACCATCAATGCGTATATCTAACAAGGGGAGCGAGGGTAAGAAAAAAAAGACAGAAGAACGATGCACTTCAAGTCATAGAGGAGTGTGAATGCGTGCACACAGTCACACGTGCACGTCAGTTGCTCCTGATCTGCAGCTTTCTTGGTCTAAACATGCAGGGAAATGCTTACTGTCGGTAAACCTATTGTCAATCTTTATTTAGGTATTTTAAAAACACTCCCCTTTTTCCATATTAAGACAAATAATCTATCAACTCTCAATCTATGGACATGATTGCGTCTGGTCAGATAGAAAACGTTACACCTCAAGTCCGATGGCTAATATAGCTAATATAGCTAACTAGCTAGCTATATTATAGCTAACTAGCTAGCTAACACCACAGATGAAGGGGTTAGTAGCATAGTAGCTAATATTTCTAACTAGCTGGCTAACCCCACAGATGAAGGGGTGAGTAGCATAGCAGTTAAATAGCTAACTACCCAGCTAACACCACAGATGAAGGGGTTAGTAGCACAGTAGCTAATACAGCTAACTAGCTAGCTAACACCACATATGAAGGGGTTAGTAGCACAGTAGCTAATATAGCTAACTAGCTAGCTAACACCACAGATGAAGGGGTTAGTAGCATAGTATTATTAGTATTATTATTTGACCCTGCTGGTCATCTATGAAGATTTGAACATGTTGGCCATGTTCTGTTATAATCTCCACCCGGCACAGCCAGGAGAGGACTGGCCACCCCTCATAGCCTGGTTCCTCTCTAGGTTTCTTCCTAGGTTCTGGCCTTTCTAGGGAGTTTTTCCTAGCCTTGCATTGCTTGCTGTTTGGGGTTTTAGGCTGGGTTTCTGTACAGCACTTTGAGATATCAGCTGATGTAAGAAGGGCTTTATAAACGAATTTGATTTGATAATAGCTAATATAGCTAACTAGGTAGCTAAAACCACAGATGAACGGGTTAGTAGCATAGTAGCTAATATAGCTAACTAACACCACAGATGAACGGGTTAGGCTAGTTATCGCAATCTTTGCTAAACAAGTCACATAGCTATCTGCTGGTGGTCAGTCTTCACGCATTACATGGTACCAAGGGCGGTTGAAATGTAGCTGAACGTACAATGCCTTCCACATCAGACTCTTTAAGGAAAGGTAGTTTATTTTCATAATTCCATGAGATGAAGGAAGATAGATCCTTTCCTTGTGAAAGTCCCATTAGAGATGTGAAGAGGAGGGCTAGGGTTAGTGAGTGAGAAACTCTTATTTGTGTCTCCTTTGTTCCTCTCTGATCCTCTGAATTCTGAGTTGGGCGGGTCTATGCCTTGCTGACTGACATCATAGTAAAATATGTCCCGCATTGTAAAAGATCTAATCTGCATACCTGAGCCAGTGGATGCATCCACAATGGCACCCTATTCCCTACATAGAGTGAAAAGTATGGAATAGGGTGCCATTCTGGATGCCTACTGAGTCTTTACTAAAACAGTAGGGAGCATCCTTAATAGCAACAAATAACAACAGATGTGGAAGCAGTGCCAGTACTCTAGTTTATCAAAACAATAGCCTACACTACATTACTTCTTTTCCCTTTATAAAGAATGTATATCAATTTCCAGTCATTTTATGCATTCACCACTTTGATAGAAGGAAAAGGCCATTTGAAAATTCAATTTCCCCTCCTTCTCCCGAGGCGTCGGTCGAGGTGGTCAGCAGAAAATCTGACGGGGAATGTGATCTGCGTCCTAAATAGCAGTTTTTTTTTCCCATATATAGTGCACTATTTTTGACCAGGGCCCATAGTAGTGCACTATAAAGGGGATTGTATGCCATTTGGAACGCAGCCCTGTTCTCCATTTGTCTACTTCCCTCTAAATGTATTTAATAGTAATATGTAACCATGTAGCAAAAGCCCTCCTCAGAACGTGGCTCTACTCACACAGAGGCAGATTGGAACGGAAGCACGACATTTCATCCCCTTTAAAAATGTATTAAAGAGGACTTTGAGTGTTTTTTCTTTGACACAGTGTGTGAATACAGGTCAAGTAAAAAAATAAAAAAAAAATGTGAAGGTTTTTTGTCTTCATCGCTATCCTGCAGAAGGAGAAGTGGTGAGGGGGGCAGCGGAGGGAGGAGAGGTGGTGAGGGGGGCAGCGGAGGGAGGAGAGGTGGTGAGGGGGGCAGCGGAGGGAGGGGGAGAGAGGAGGAGAGGTGGTGGGGGAGAGAGGGGGAGGGAGAGAGGAGGAGAGGTGGTGGGGGGAGAGAGGGGGAGGGAGAGAGGAGGAGAAGTGGTGAGGGGGGCAGCGGAGAGAGGAGAGGTGGTGAGGGGAGAGGAGAGGGAGGGGGAGAGAGGAGGAGAGGTGGTGGGGGGAGCAGAGAGGGAGGAGAGGTGGTGAGGGGAGAGGGGGGAGCAGAGAGGGAGGAGAGGTGGTGGGGGGGAGCAGAGAGGGAGGAGAGGTGGTGGGGGGGAGGAGAGGGGGGAGCAGAGAAGGAGGAGAGGTGGTGAGGGGAGAGGAGAGGGAGGGGGAGAGAGGAGGAGAGGTGGTGGGGGGAGCAGAGAGGGAGGAGAGGGGGAGAGGGGGAGGGAGAGAGGAGGAGAGGTGGTTGGGTTGAGCAGAGAGGGAGGAGAGGTGGTGAGAGGAGAGAGGGGGAGGGAGAGAGGAGGAGAGGTGGTGGGGGGGAGCAGAGAGGGAGGAGAGGTGGTGAGGGGAGAGAGGGGGAGGGAGGAGAGGTGGTGGGGGGAGCAGAGAGGGAGGAGAGGTGGTGAGGGGAGAGGAGAGGGAGGGAGAGAGGAGGAGAGGTGGTGGGGGGGAGCAGAGATGGAGGAGAGGTGGTGAGGGGAGAGGAGAGGGGGGCGCAGAGAGGGAGGAGAGGTGGTGGGGGGGGCAGAGAGGGAGGATAGGTGGTGAGGGGGGAGGAGAGGGGGGAGCAGAGAGGGAGGAGAGGTGTTGGGGGAGCAGAGAAGGAGGATAGGTGGTGAGAGGAGAGGGGAGAGGAGAGGGAGGAGAGGTGGTGAGGAGAGGGGAGGAGCGGGGAATAGAAGGGGAGAGGAGATGAGAAAGGAGGGAGGAGCAGGGAGAAGAAGGGGAGAGGAGAGGGGGAGAGGAGAGGGGAACAAGGATAAGGGGAGAGGAGAGGGGGATAGGGGAGGGGAAGAGGAGATGGGGGGGAGAAATGGAGAGGAGAGAGGGAGAGGTGAGGTGGCAATGCAGGGGGAGAGGGGAAGGAGAGGGAGAAGCAGGGAGAATAAGAAGAGAGGAGGGGACAAGAGCCAACAAGATCTCATTGTCTGACTTCAGTATTCAGTGTTTGTCTGGCGGAGGGGAGAAACATAAAGTTTGACAGTAAAGTTTAGGCCTTGATTCCATTTAAGGTTTAAGGTTTGAGATAGGAAAACATTTTAATAAAAGGAGTGCCTAGCTCGGAGCCGGAGCTCGTGGCTTTACGCCCATCCGCCATCCCCATCCACCATGTCCTAGCATGCCGCTAGCCTACTTGAGGGTAATAACGCTCACTTTTGCCCCTATTGGCCAGTGTAGAAAGCATCTCCCGACATCCTGGGGGCCTGGGCGAATAGATACTTCATTGGATCTGGTGTGACCTAGCTGTGAGGGGTGAGAAGGACATCAATTGAAATGAACAGATGGGACCATGGCCTTTCCCTTGAAGTGGTGTGTGTGTGTGTGTGTGTGTGTGTGTGTGTGCGTGCGTGCGTATGTGTGCGTGTGTGTGTATGTGTGTATGTGTGTGTGTGTGTGTGTGTGTGTGTGTGTGTGTGTGTGTGTGTGTGTGTGTGTGTGTGTGTGTGTGTGTGTGTGTGTGTGTGTGTGTGTGTGTGTGTGTGTGTGTGTGTGTGTGTGTTTATCAGACAGTACAGGAAGCCCAGCAGATGGAAGTGTGGCACTCTGTCCCTGGGGAATTTGGTAAGGAGTTTAGCTCTTCCGGTTGACCATCTATTTATTAATAGGAAATAAGCTGTGTGTTGACTGTAGGAAATAAGCCACACTGCATGTTAACTGGAGTAAATAAGACCTCTGCTGCATGTTAACTGGAAATAAGGCCTTAGCTGAATGTTAACTGGAGGTTATAACCACCTCCACCTGTTAACCGGAGGAAATAAGCCACTATGCATGATAACTGGAGGAAATAAGCCCCTCCACATATTAACTGGAGGAAATAAGGACTCAGTTGCATGTTAAAACCTCTTCCGTCTACCCTAAAACTGGTTAAATCACGGCTGTGACTATAACAGAGCGTGTGTTTCATCGAAAAGCGCAAGAAAAACTGGTCACTGAAAACTGAAAAAAATATCCATGCGCCACTTGCATGTATTGTTTAAGGGACACCAAATTAAATAGGGCCGAGATTGCAATTCCTACAGCTTCCACACGATGTCGCCAGTCTTGTCATTTTCCTGAGAGTTATTTATTGGTCAAACAAAGGAGAGAGATTCCATTCCATCCGGTCTCCGACAGGACGTCTTGGAAGAGAGATTTCCCAAACATGATTTGAAGACGTGGAGCTATTGAATACACATCGCCCCGTGTTCAATTTGATAGATTATTAACGTTTACTAATACCTAAAGTTGGATTACAAAAGTATTATTTTTTTTTTTATTTAAAAAAATGACGCTGCGTTTTGAAACAGTGTTTTTTTCTGAATCACACAGTTTCCATAGATGGATATTTTGGGTACATATGGACCGATTTAATCGAAAAAAGACCCAATAGTGATGTTTATGGGGCATATAGGAGTGCCAACAAAAAAGCTCGTCAAAGGTAATGAATGTTTTATATTTTATTTCTGCTATTTGTGTAGCGCCGGCTACGCTAATTATTTTGTTTACGTCGCCTTCAGGTATTTCGGGGTGTTGCATGCTATCAGATAATAGCTTCTCATGCTTTCGCCGAAAAGCATTTTAAAAATCTGACTTGTTGGCTAGATTCACAACGAGTGTAGCTTTAATTCAATACCCTGCATGTGTGTTTTAATGAACGTTTGAGTACATTTAGCATTTAGCGTAGCGCATTTGCATTTCCAGGTGTCTAGTTGAGAAGTCTGCGTCTCAGGTAGGAGCAAGAAGTTAACTGAACAAATCCCCCCCTCCCCCCGCATGTTAACTGGAGAAAAATAAGCCCCTCTGCATGTTAACTGGAGGAAATAAGCCCCTCCACAATTTAATTGGAGGAAATAAGGACTCAGTTGCATGTTAACTGGAGTAAATAAGTCCCTCTGCATGTTAACTGAAGGAAATAAGCCCTTCCAAACGTTAATTGGAGGAAACAACCCCCTCAGCATGTTAGCTGGAGGATATAAGACCTCAGCTGCATGTTAACTGGAGGAAAAAAGGCCTTAGCCGAAAGTTAGCTGGAGGAAATATTCCACTTAGCTGCATGTTAACTGGAAGATAAAACCACCTCCACATGTTAACTGAAGGAAGTAAGTCCCTTAGCATGTTAACTGGAGAAAAAAGGCCCTCCGCATTTTAGCTGGAGGAAATAAGCCCCTCCACATTGTAACTGGAGGTAAAAAGGCCTTAGCTTCATTTTAACTGGAGGAAATGAGGCCTTAGCTTCAAGTTAACTGGAGGAAATAAGGCCTTAGCTGCATGTTAACTGAAGGAAATAAGGCCGTAGCTTCATGTTAACTGGAGGAAATAAGGCCCTCCTCATGATAACTGAAAGAAAAAGACACTTAGCTGCATGTTAATCTGGGGGATAAAACCACCTCCACATTGTAATTGGAGGAAACCAGGTCCTCCGAATGTTAACTGGAGGAATTAAACCCTCTACATGTTAACTGGAGGAAATAAGGCCTCGGCTGCATGTTAACTGGAGGAAGTAAGAAACTCTGCATTTTAACTGGAGGAAATAAGGCCTTAGCTGAATGTTAGCTGAAGGATTTAACCACCTCCATATGTTAACTGGAAGAAATAGGACACTCTACAAGTTAACTGGAGGAAATTAGCCCGGCCGCAAGTTAACTGGAGGAAATAAGCCCCTCCACATATTAACCTGGAGGAAATAAGTCCTTAGCTTAGAATGTTAACTGGAGGAAATAAGGCCTTAGCTTCCTGTTAACTGGAGGAAATAAGGCCTTAGCTTCCTGTTAACTGGAGGAAATAAGCCACTTAGCTGCATGTTAAACTGGAGGATAAAACCACCTCCATGTGTTTAATGGAGGAAATAAGGCCTTAGCTTCTTGTTAACTGGAGGAAATAAGCCACTTAGCATGTTAAACTGGAGTTTAAAACCACCCCCACATGTTAAATGGAGGAAATAAGCTCCCCCACATGTTAACTGGTGGACGTTAACACCTCATCATGGTTAACTGGAGGAAATAAGGCCTTAGCTGCATGTTAACTGGAGGAAATAACCACTTTCACATGTTAACTGGAGGAATTAAGCCCTTTCTCATGTTAACTGGAGTAAATGAGGCCCTCCGCATTTTAGCTGGAGGAAATAAGCCCCTCCACATTGTAACTGGAGGAAATCAGGCCCTCCACATGTTAATTGGGGGTAATAACCCACTCAGCATGTTAACTGGATGAAATAAGCCCCTCCATTTTTAACTAGTTTAAATATTCCCTTCCGCATGTTAACTGAAAACTTAAGCCCTTACGCATGTTAACTGGAGGAAATAAGAAACTCTGCATGTTAAATGGATGAAATAAGCCCCTCTGCATGTTAACTGGAGAAAATAAGGCATCAGCTGCATATTAACTGGAGAAAATTACCCCCTCCACATGTTAATTAACTGGAGGAAATAAGGACTTAGCTCCATGTTAATTTGAGAAAATTAGCCCCTCCACCTGTTAACCGGGGGAAATAAGCAACTCTGCATGTTAACTGGAGGAAATTAGCCCTTCCACATATTAACTGGAGGAAATAAGGACTCAGCTGCATGTTAACTGAAGGAAATAAGCCCCCCCGCATGTTAACTGGAGGAAATAAGGCATGTTAACTGGAGGAAATAAGGCCTTAGCTGCATGTTAACTCAAAGAAATAAGGCCTAGTTCACATCTGCTGGGGTATTAACAACCTACTCCACCTTCCTGCCTGCCTGGCACTGAGAGGTTGTGTGTCATGGGTTGACTAGGATATATCATGGTTGTGGTCCATTCCATTTAAATTCCAGTCATTCAAAAAAAAAGCTAATTCCAATTCCACATTTTCCTGATTGACAAGCGTCGAAGAGAATTATAATTCAATTTTCCGGGTACTTCCTGAATGAATTGGAATTGAAATGGAATTTAATCGAACCCTTGTAGATATCCACAAAAGCTAGATATCCAAAATACATTTCCAAACCCAGAACGAGAAAGTTGCAGCATTTTGTTTTTGTTTCACATTGGTGTCGTCAAGGTTCACCTTTACTCGGTGATCATGTAACGCTCCGTCTGTCTGTTTTCAAAACGTTAGATAGCATACAAGTGAAAGCAGTTCCTCCTTCCCTGTGTGGAGGCCCCCTATTCATATTCACAGAGTCAACACAGCCTCTACCCAGCTTTCCACTAACTCACCATTGCTTCTACATAGCTCTGTGCTGGCTCTGAAGGGTCCTAGATAGAGAGAGAGGACAGAGAGAGGAGACAGCAGGCATGGTACCATGCTGGCTGGCTCAAACGGGGCTGAATATGAATGGATTTGTTTAGGATTAGACATGTGAATCTTCAGAACAAAGAAAAACAAAACGTTCCATCTCTTATCGGCTGAGGCTTTTGGGCTTTAGTGTAACTAATGTCGGCCTGGTACAACGGCCTGTAACATCTGTCTGGGGAGGTGGCCAATCAGTGTGTGTGTGTGTGTGTGTGTGTGTGTGTGTGTGTGTGTGTGCGTGCGTGCGTGCGTGTGTGTGTGTGTGTGTGTGTGTGTGTGTGTGTGTGTGTGTGTGTGTGTGTGTGTGTGTGTGTGTGTGTGTGTGGGTGGGTGGGTGGGTGTGTGGGTGGGTGCATGTTTGCATGTGTGCGTGGGTGCATGGGTGCGTGTGTGTGCGCATGTGTGTGTGAAGGATTTGGAGTCTCAGGAAGAACCTCAATTGCATACTCCTCGCTTCCTCTCTCCTCACCTCCTCTCTCCTCACCTCCTTCTCAAACCCCATTGGAAAAGAAGATCAGAAGGGAGGGAGTTATTGCAGCAGTTATTGTTATTTCAGATGCATTACCGTCTCTACATTATGATTTTAGATGCATTACCGTCTCTACATTATGATTTCAGATGCATTACCGTCTCTACATTACGATTTTAGATGCATTACCGTCTCTACATTACGATTTTAGATGCATTACCGTCTCTACATTACGATTTCAGATGCATTATCGTCTCTACATTACAATTTCAGATGCATTATCGTCTCTACATTACAATTTCAGATGCATTACCGTCTCTACATTATGATTTCAGATGCATTACCGTCTCTACATTACAATAACAGATGCATTTCCGTCTCGGCATTACGATTTCAGATGCATTACCGTCTCTACATTACGATTTCAGAAGCATTACCATCCCAGATAGTATGAATGACTCTGTTGGAGCAGAGAAAGGAAATTAAACCTTTGTTGTGGAAAGCCAGGGAGAGTACCGGATAAGATTCCATTACTTAGTGATCAATATGGCTATTTGTTTAATCTGTTCAGTGTTAAATTTGTTTGCCGTGTGAGAGAGGGTAATATAAATACACAGAGACAGCTGCAGGGTGGTCTGGTGTCAGGAGAGGTGCTTCATGTAATCCAGATACAATTTACCCTTTACCATATAAATAATACCATGACAGGACATATACATCATCAATGTGTCACAATGGGCAGAGATTGTGTGTGTGTGCGCGCGTGTGTGTGCATGTGTGAGTGTGTATGTGATGGGCTCTCGATGGCCCCACCATTGTTGGAAGGGCAGTTAATATGGTAGGAAATCTGAGGTAATATGAAATATGTTAGCAATCTCTTCTTCCATTTTTCCATTGTCTCACTTGTCACTCCTTCAATCTGTCTTGTAGAACGTGGAACTCATATTAAAATTTGACTATTGAGCATCCTCAATTCAAAAAAATGAAAAACATAGTTCCTCATTTTTTATACCACTGCGCTCTCGTATGATTCTCCATGAAATAGGCAGAATAACTAGCTAGCTAAATTATTACAAATGGTGTGACAGTGATTTAATAGCTTGCAATTGGGAGGGAAAAAACTGTGGCTATCTCCTGCAAGGACGAAGGTCGCCAGTCCAGTGTCTGGATCAGCTGTGTAGCTAACTATTGTAGCTAGCTATCTTACTGACATACACAGCTAGCTAATAACCTAGCTCTTCTTTCACTGACCACTTAGCCTGTTTAAATTACACTGAAATTGTAGACATGCGGGAAGTATAATCTCTTTCTTTTTAATAAAGGTTTTTCTCCATAAACGTATACATTTTTTTTTGTAACTTTTGGTGCATTTTTTACAAGTACAGTATGTGAAACATTTTTCTAAACTCTAATCTAAACAGATCATAAAAATGTTGCATGTTTTAAAACTAACCACAATGTCAATTGACTGAGTTCATCAAACAAATTAACAGTCACTCTTTCAATTTGGATACAGATATTTAGATATTCCAATCTAAGTATCTGCTTTTGAAAATGCAATATTCATTGGATTTTTTATATGAATTTATTGTCATTTTTTAACAATATAATTAACTCTCACTGTAACGATTGTCGTCGGGAGAAGGAGAAGAGGACCAAGGTGCAGCGTGGTAAGTATTCATAATACTTTTAATAAATACGAATACTTGAAAAAATCTGGTTGGTTTTTCTTTGGATTTTCTCCTACCATATCTATTGTGTTATAGTCTCCTACATTATTAAAACATTTCTACAAACTTAAAAGCGTTTCCTTTCCAATAGTACCAATTATATGCATATCCTGGCTTCAGGGCCTGAGTAACACGCAGATTACTTCGGGCAAATCAGTCAGGCGGAAATTGAGAAAAAAGGACCCTAGCCTGATATTAACGAACAACTGGTTCTCCAGAAGGCGCTGGAGAACCTGCCGAACATGGAACACGTGTTCTTGGGGGAGCGGGAGAAGACGAGAATGTCATCAATGTAGATGAAGACAAACCGGTTCAGCATGTCGCGGAGAACGTCATTCACCAGAGCCTGGAACACGCTTTGGTGAGGTCAAAGGGCATGACCAGATATTCGTAGTGGCCTCTGGCCGTGTTGAAGGCGGTCTTCCACTCGTTGCCCTCTCATATCCACACCAGGCGGTAGGCGTTACGTAGATACAGCTTGGAGAATACAGTGGCCCCCTGGAGCGGATCGAAGGCCAAGGAAATTAGGAGTATTAGGTAACGGTTCTTAAGAGTAATGTCATTGAGTCCCCGGTAATCAATGCACGGGCGCAGGGTCTTGTCCATCTTCTCCATGAAAAAGAACCCTGCGCCAGCGGGAGAGGAAGAGGAACGGATAAATCCAGTAGCTAGGGAGTCCCCAATGTAGTCCTTCATAGCCTTGGTTGTAGGTCCCGACGGCGAGTACAGACATCCCGGGACGGCGTGGTGCTAGGGAGAAGGTCAATCCCACAGTCGTAGGGGCCAAGCGGCGGAAGGGAAGTGGGCCAGGACTTGCTGAACACCTCCCAGAGATCCTGGTACGGGAATTGCAGGAATGGGGGAGAGATCTGGAACCACCTCCGAGGACCCAGGAAGACGTCCTGGGGCAGACAGGCGATACTCTATCAGTTGAGTGATATATTTAAGCAATAAGGCCCGAGGAGGTGTGGTGTATGGCCAATATACCACAGCAAAGGGCTGGTCTTTATGCACGACGCAATGCGGAGTGCCTGAATACAGACCTTAGCCATGGTATATTGGCCATATCCTGTCTAGGATAGCCAGTGAATGTGCAGGGCGCCAAATTCAAAACAACAAAAATCTCATTATTAAAATTCCTCAAGCATTCAAGTATTTTACACCATTTTAAAGATAAAATTCTCATTAATCCAGCCACAGTGTCTGATTTCAAAAAGGATTTATAGCGAAAGCACCACAAACGATTATGATAGGTCACCACCAAGCCACAGAAAAACACAGCCCTTTTTTTCAACCAAAGAGAGGAGTCATAAAAAGCAGAAATAGAGATAAAATTAATCACTAACCTTTGATGATCTTCATCAGATGACACTCATTGGACTTCATGTTACACAATACATATATGTTTTGTTTGATAAAGTTCATAGTTCTATAAAAAAAATCTGAGTTTACATTGGCGCGTTACGGTCAGTAGTTCTAAAACATGCGCCGATATTGCAGAGAGCCACATATATTTACAGAAATGCTCACAATAAACATTTATAAAGATACAACTATTATACATGGAACTTTAGATAAACTTCTCCTTAATGCAACCGCTGTGTCAGATTTCAAAACAACTTTACAGAGAAAGCAAACCATGCAATAATCTGAGTACAGCCTTTAGACAACAAAGCAGCCAAAAAGATACCCGCCATATTGGGTAGTCAACATTACTCAGAAATTGCATTTTAAATATTCACTTACTTTTTATGATCTTCATCAGAATGCACTCCCAGGAATCCCAGTTCCACCATAAATGTTTGATTTGTTCAATAATGTCCATCAGTTATGTCCAAATATCTTCATTTGTTAGGGCGTTTGTTAAACAAAAAAAAAGTTGGAAGAAAAGTTGAAAAAGTTCCGTTACAGCCCGTAGAAACATGCCAAACTAAGTATGGAATCAATCTTTACGATGTTTTTAACACAAAACTTAATTAATGTTCCAACCGGACAATTCCTTTGTCTGTACAAATTAAGTGGAAAGTAGCTACCTTTCACGTGAGCGCGCCAGACCGAGGCTGTGGCACTCTGCCAGACCACTCACTCAAAGAGCCCTTATGAGCCCCTCCTTTAGAGTAGAATCCTCAAAACAGGTTCTAAATACTGTTGACATCTAGTGGAAGCCTTGGGAAGTGAAACATAACTAATATAACCCTGTATCTTCAATGGGGGCTGAGTTGAAAAACTACAAACCTCTGATTTCCCACTTCCTGGTTGGATTTTTTCTCAGGTTTTTTCCTGCCATATGAGTTCTGTTATACTCACAGACATCAACCTTCAGAGGGTTTTCTATCCAAATGGACTAATTATATGCATATTCTAGCTTTTACGGCTGAGTTACAGGCAGCTACCCAATACTGCCCCCTACCCCAAAGAAGTTATACCACAAACCCCAGAGGCGCCTTATTGCTATTTTTAAACACGTTACCAATGTAATTAGAGCTGTAAAAAATATTGTTTTGTCGTACCTGTGGTATACGGTCCAATATACCACAGCTGTCAGCCAAACAGCATTCTGGGCTCGAACCACCCAGTTTATAATTTTCTATAGAAAAGGTGATCTTGGACAATGGTGATTGGGGCAGGAATGGCATATAACACTATGCTATGTTTTTACAGTAACCAACTATGTATTGCATGTATGTACAGTACATGGAACAGCATCCATAGGTAGGACAAATCAACAAATCATCAGAAATAGGGGTATTGCCAACCAGTTGGCTAATGTAAAAATGAAGCAGGCTGCTGGCCCAGACAGCATCAGTAGTCGCTTCTTCAGAGCACGTGCAGACCAGCGAGCTGTTATGTGCAAACTCTATCTAGCTCAGGCTAGATATTCCCATCTGCTTCCACTATCATGCCCATGTCCAAGAAAAGGTAAGCAACTGAACTGAATGACTTCTGACCCGTAGTACTCAATTCCATCATTATGAAGTGCTTCAAGAGGCTAGTCAAAGACCACATCAAATTATCCCTACCTGACACATTCTACCCTCTCCTATTCACCTACCGCCCGACAGATACATGGACCACGCAATCACAATTGTACTCACCCACCTGGACAAAAGGAATGCGTATGTGAGGATGCTGTTCATTGACTACAGCTCGGCCTTCAATACCGTAGTGCCCTTTAAGCTCTTGGCCCTAGGACTGATGCAACCTATCCTCTCAGTAAAACAAAGGAGCTGATTGTGGACTTCAGGAGCAACCAGGCTGGGAACGCCCCCAATCCTCATCAACGGGGTCGCCATGGAGATGGTCAAAAACACATCTCTGAGGAGCTGAAATGTTCAAATCACACGGACGCAGTAGTGAAGGTATTACCTCAGGAGGCTGAAGAATTCCGGCCTGTCCCAGAGGGCCCTCAAAGTGTAACTTGGAGATCATACTATCAGTATGGCAAATCCACCGCCGCTGACCACGAAGCACTATAGAAGGTGGTACACTCAGCCGAACACGCCATGGGGTGCACACTGCCTGCCCTCCAGGACACCTACAACACCAGGTGTCGCAGGATGGCCAAGGAGATCATCAAGGACATCAGCCACCTGAGGCTTGGCCTGTTCTCCCCGCAACCATTACTCAGAGGCGGGCAGTATAGGAGAGTCATGGCAAAAAAAAACCTGTCAGACTGGTCAATAACTTCTACTCCCAGATCATCAGACTGCTGAACAGCCACCACTAGTCAACAATCTGCCCCCACCCTGCCCTCTCGACTTCCTAATCTATGTACAGTATGAGTATAATTAATTTTTAAGACTGACATTTCTCAACATGCTCAACATCACGACCTGCCATTGGATACACATATATATTTTGTTACTTGTAGTTATAGTAAAGCACTTGTTATGGTGAGTGAATGAGGACCCAAAAGCGAACTAACTTAAACAGAGCTTCTTTAATAACCAAACATAGGTAGGCTCAGATAGACCGGCAGATTCCGACAGGACAGGACAAGGTTACAGCAAACATGACGATAGTCTGGCTCAGGCATGAAACACAACAAACAAGAATCCGACAAGGACAGGAACAGAAACAGAGAGAGATATAGGGACCTAATCAGAGGGAAAAAGGGAACAGGTGGGAAACGGGGTGAATGGGTAGTTAGAGGAGACAAGGAACAGCTGGGGGAAAGCGGGGGAGAAAAGGTAACCTAACAACGACCAGCAGAGGGAGACAGGGTGAAGGGAAAGGACAGAGACAAGACACAACATGACAGTACATGACAGTACCCCCCCACTCACCGAGCGCCTCCTGGCGCACTCGAGGAGGAAACCTGGCGGCAACGGAGGAAATCCTCGATCAGCGCACGGTCCAGCACGTCCCGAGAGGGAACCCAACTCCTCTCCTCAGGACCGTACCCCTCCCAATCTACGAGGTACTGGTGACCACGGCCCCGAGGACGCATGTCCAAAATTCTACGGACCCTGTAGATGGGTGCGCCCTCGACAAGGATGGGGGGGGGGGGGGGGAAGACGAGCGGGGGCGCGAAGGACGGGCTTGATGCAGGAGACATGGAAGACCGGGTGGACGCGACGAAGGTATCGCGGAAGAAGAAGTCGAACTGCGACAGGATTAATGACCCGAGAAATACGGAACGGACCAATGAACCACGGGGTCAACTTGCGAGAAGCCGTCTTAAGGGGAAGGTTCTGAGTGGAGAGCCAAACTCTCTGACCGCGACAATATCTAGGACTCTTAGTTCTACGCTTATTAGCAGCCCTCACAGTCTGCGTCCTATAACGGCAAAGTGCAGACCTGACCCTCTTCCAGGTGCGCTCGCAACGTTGGACAAAAGCCTGAGCGGAGGGGACGCTGGACTCGGCGAACTGAGATGAGAACAGCGGAGGCTGGTACCCGAGGCTACTCTGAAAAGGAGATAGCCCGGTCGCAGACGAAGGAAGCGAGTTGTGGGCGTATTCTGCCCAGGGGAGCTGTTCTGACCAAGACGCAGGGTTACGAAAAGAAAGACTGCGTAAGATGCGACCAATAGTCTGATTGGCCCGTTCTGCTTGACCGTTAGACTGGGGGTGAAAGCCGGAAGAGAGACTGACGGAAGCCCCAATCAAACGGCAAAACTCCCTCCAAAATTGAGACGTGAATTGCGGACCTCTGTCCGAAACGACGTCTGACGGAAGGCCATGAATTCTGAAAACATTCTCGATGATGATTTGTGCCGTCTCTTTAGCAGAAGGAAGCTTAGCAAGGGGAATGAAATGAGCCGCCTTAGAGAACCTATCGACAACCGTAAGAATAACAGTCTTCCCCGCTGACGAAGGCAGTCCGGTGACAAAATCTAAGGCGATGTGAGACCACGGTCGAGAGGGAATAGGAAGCGGCCTGAGACGGCCGGCAGGAGGAGAGTTACCGGACTTAGTCTGCGCGCAGACCGAACAAGCAGCCACGAAACGACGCGTGTCATGCTCCCGGGTGGGCCACCAAAAACGCTGGCGAATGGAAGCAAGCGTACCCCGAACGCCAGGGTGGCCGGCTAACTTGGCAGAGTGAGCCCACTGAAGAACGGCCAGACGAGTAGGAACGGGAACGAAAAGAAGGTTCCTAGGACAAGCGCGCGGCGACGGAGTGTGAGTGAGCGCTTGTTTTACCTGCCTCTCAATTCCCCAGACAGTCAACCCGACAACACGCCCCTCAGGGAGAATCCCCTCGGGGTCAGTGGAGGCTACTGAAGAACTGAAGAGACGAGACAAAGCATCAGGCTTGGTGTTCTTAGAGCCCGGACGATAAGAAATCACGAACTCGAAACGAGCGAAAAACAGCGCCCAACGCGCCTGACGCGCATTAAGTCGTTTGGCAGAACAGATGTACTCAAGGTTCCTATGGTCAGTCCAAACGACAAAAGGAACGGTCGCCCCCTCCAACCACTGTCGCCATTCGCCTAGGGCTAACCGGATGGCGAGCAGTTCGCGGTTACCCACATCATAGTTACGTTCCGACGGCGACAGGCGATGAGAAAAATACGCGCATGGGTGGACCTTGTCGTCAGAGAGGGAGCGCTGAGAAAGGATGGCTCCCACGCCCACCTCTGACGCGTCAACCTCGACAACGAACTGTCTAGAGACGTCAGGTGTAACAAGGATAGGAGCGGATGTAAAACGATTCTTGAGGAGATCAAAAGCTCCCTGGGCGGAAACGGACCACTTAAAGCACGTCTTGACAGAAGTAAGGGCTGTGAGAGGAGCTGCCACCTGACCGAAATTACGGATGAAACGACGATAGAAGTTCGCGAAGCCGAGAAAGCGCTGCAGCTCGACGCGTGACTTAGGGACGGGCCAATCAATGACAGCTTGGACCTTAGCGGGATCCATCTTAATGCCTTCAGCGGAAATAACAGAACCGAGAAATGTGACGGAGGAGGCATGAAAAGTGCACTTCTCAGCCTTCACAAAAAGACAATTCTCTAAAAGGCGCTGGAGGACACGTCGAACGTGCTGAACATGAATCTGGAGTGACGGTGAAAAAAATCAGGATATCGTCAAGGTAAACGAAAACAAAGATGTTCAGCATGTCTCTCAGGACATCATTGACTAATGCCTGAAAGACAGCTGGAGCGTTAGCGAGGCCGAAAGGAAGAACCCGGTATTCAAAGTGCCCTAACGGAGTGTTAAACGCCGTCTTCCACTCGTCCCCCTCCCTGATGCGCACGAGATGGTAAGCGTTACGAAGGTCCAACTTAGTGAAAAACCTGGCTCCCTGCAGGATCTCGAAGGCTGAAGACATAAGAGGAAGCGGATAACGATTCTTCACTGTTATGTCATTCAGCCCTCGATAATCTATGCAGGGGCGCAGAGACCCGTCCTTCTTCTTGACAAAAAAAAACCCCGCTCCGGCGGGAGAGGAGGAGGGGACTATGGTACCGGCGTCAAGAGCTACAGACAAATAATCTTCGAGAGCCTTACGTTCGGGAGCCGACAGAGAGTATAGTCTACCCCGGGGGGGGGTGGTTCCCGGAAGGAGATCAATACTACAATCATACGACCGGTGTGGAGGAAGAGAGGTGGCCCTGGACCGACTGAACACCGTGCGCAGATCGTGATATTCCTCCGGCACCCCTGTCAAATCACCAGGCTCCTCCTGTGAAGAAGAGACAGAGGAAACAGGAGGGATAGCAGACATTAAACATTTCACATGACAAGAGACGTTCCAGGAGAGGATAGAATTACTAGACCAATTAATGGAAGGATTATGACAAACTAGCCAGGGATGGCCCAAAACAACAGGTGTAAAAGGTGAACGAAAAATTTAAAAAGAAATGGTTTCACTATGATTACCAGAAACAGTGAGGGTTAAAGGTAGCGTCTCACGCTGAATCCTGGGGAGAGGACTACCATCCAGGGCGAACAAGGCCGTGGGCTCCTTTAACTGTCTGAGAGGAATGTCATGTTCCCGAGCCCAGGTCTCGTCCATAAAACAGCCCTCCGCCCCAGAGTCTATTAAGGCACTGCAGGAAGCTGACGAACCGGTCCAGCGTAGATGGACCGACAAGGTAGTGCAGGATCTTGAAGGAGAGACAGGAGTAGTAGCGCTCACCAGTAGCCCTCCGCTTACTGACGAGCTCTGGCCTTTTACTGGACATGAAGTGACAAAATGACCAGCGGAACCGCAATAGAGACAGAGGCGGTTGGTGATTCTCCGTTCCCTCTCCTTAGTCGAGATGCGGATACCTCCCAGCTGCATGGGCTCAGCACCCGAGCCGGCAGAGGAAGATGGTAGTGATGCGGAGAGGGAGGCGACGGAGAGCGCGAGCTCCTTTCCACGAGCTCGGTGACGAAGATCAACCCGTCGCTCAATGCGAATAGCGAGTTCAATCAAGGAATCCACGCTGGAAGGAACCTCCCGGGAGAGAATCTCATCCTTTACCTCTGCGCGGAAACCCTCCAGAAGACGAGCGAGCAAGGCCGGCTCGTTCCAGCCACTGGAGACAGCAAGAGTGCGAAACTCAATAGAGTAGTCTGTTATGGATCGATTGCCTTGACATAGGGAAGACAGGGCCCTGGAAGCCTCCTCCCCAAAAACAGATCGATCAAAAACCCGTATCATCTCCTCCTTAAAGTCCTGATACTGGTTAGTACACTCAGCCCTTGCCTCCCAGATTGCCGTGCCCCACTCACGAGCCCGTCCAATAAGGAGAGATATGACGTAGGCGACACGAGCAGTGCTCCTGGAGTAAGTGTTGGGCTGGAGAGAAAACACAATATCACACTGGGTGAGGAACGAGCGGCATTCAGTGGGCTCCCCAGAGTAACACGGCGGGTTATTGATTCTGGGCTCCGGAGATTCGAAAGCCCTGGAAGTGGCCGGTGGATCGAGGCGGAGATGGTGAACCTGTTCTGTGAGGTTGGAGACTTGGGTGGCCAGGGTCTCAACGGCATGTCGAGCAGCAGACACTTCCTGCTCGTGTCTGCCTAGCATCGCTCCCTGGATCCCGACGGCTGAGTGGAGAGGATCCGAAGTCGCTGGGTCCATTCTTGGTCGGATTCTTCTGTTATGGTGAGTGAATGAGGACCCAAAAGCGAACTAACTTAAACAGAGCTTCTTTAATAACCAAACATAGGTAGGCTCAGATAGACCGGCAGATTCCGACAGGACAGGACAAGGTTACAGCAAACATGACGATAGTCTGGCTCAGGCATGAAACACAACAAACAAGAATCCGACAAGGACAGGAACAGAAACAGAGAGAGATATAGGGACCTAATCAGAGGGAAAAAGGGAACAGGTGGGAAACGGGGTGAATGGGTAGTTAGAGGAGACAAGGAACAGCTGGGGGAAAGCGGGGGAGAAAAGGTAACCTAACAACGACCAGCAGAGGGAGACAGGGTGAAGGGAAAGGACAGAGACAAGACACAACATGACAGTACATGACAGTACCCCCCCACTCACCGAGCGCCTCCTGGCGCACTCGAGGAGGAAACCTGGCGGCAACGGAGGAAATCCTCGATCAGCGCACGGTCCAGCACGTCCCGAGAGGGAACCCAACTCCTCTCCTCAGGACCGTACCCCTCCCAATCTACGAGGTACTGGTGACCACGGCCCCGAGGACGCATGTCCAAAATTCTACGGACCCTGTAGATGGGTGCGCCCTCGACAAGGATGGGGGGGGGGGGGGGGAAGACGAGCGGGGGCGCGAAGGACGGGCTTGATGCAGGAGACATGGAAGACCGGGTGGACGCGACGAAGGTATCGCGGAAGAAGAAGTCGAACTGCGACAGGATTAATGACCCGAGAAATACGGAACGGACCAATGAACCGCGGGGTCAACTTGCGAGAAGCCGTCTTAAGGGGAAGGTTCTGAGTGGAGAGCCAAACTCTCTGACCGCGACAATATCTAGGACTCTTAGTTCTACGCTTATTAGCAGCCCTCACAGTCTGCGTCCTATAACGGCAAAGTGCAGACCTGACCCTCTTCCAGGTGCGCTCGCAACGTTGGACAAAAGCCTGAGCGGAGGGGACGCTGGACTCGGCGAACTGAGATGAGAACAGCGGAGGCTGGTACCCGAGGCTACTCTGAAAAGGAGATAGCCCGGTCGCAGACGAAGGAAGCGAGTTGTGGGCGTATTCTGCCCAGGGGAGCTGTTCTGACCAAGACGCAGGGTTACGAAAAGAAAGACTGCGTAAGATGCGACCAATAGTCTGATTGGCCCGTTCTGCTTGACCGTTAGACTGGGGGTGAAAGCCGGAAGAGAGACTGACGGAAGCCCCAATCAAACGGCAAAACTCCCTCCAAAATTGAGACGTGAATTGCGGACCTCTGTCCGAAACGACGTCTGACGGAAGGCCATGAATTCTGAAAACATTCTCGATGATGATTTGTGCCGTCTCTTTAGCAGAAGGAAGCTTAGCAAGGGGAATGAAATGAGCCGCCTTAGAGAACCTATCGACAACCGTAAGAATAACAGTCTTCCCCGCTGACGAAGGCAGTCCGGTGACAAAATCTAAGGCGATGTGAGACCACGGTCGAGAGGGAATAGGAAGCGGCCTGAGACGGCCGGCAGGAGGAGAGTTACCGGACTTAGTCTGCGCGCAGACCGAACAAGCAGCCACGAAACGACGCGTGTCATGCTCCCGGGTGGGCCACCAAAAACGCTGGCGAATGGAAGCAAGCGTACCCCGAACGCCAGGGTGGCCGGCTAACTTGGCAGAGTGAGCCCACTGAAGAACGGCCAGACGAGTAGGAACGGGAACGAAAAGAAGGTTCCTAGGACAAGCGCGCGGCGACGGAGTGTGAGTGAGCGCTTGTTTTACCTGCCTCTCAATTCCCCAGACAGTCAACCCGACAACACGCCCCTCAGGGAGAATCCCCTCGGGGTCAGTGGAGGCTACTGAAGAACTGAAGAGACGAGACAAAGCATCAGGCTTGGTGTTCTTAGAGCCCGGACGATAAGAAATCACGAACTCGAAACGAGCGAAAAACAGCGCCCAACGCGCCTGACGCGCATTAAGTCGTTTGGCAGAACAGATGTACTCAAGGTTCCTATGGTCAGTCCAAACGACAAAAGGAACGGTCGCCCCCTCCAACCACTGTCGCCATTCGCCTAGGGCTAACCGGATGGCGAGCAGTTCGCGGTTACCCACATCATAGTTACGTTCCGACGGCGACAGGCGATGAGAAAAATACGCGCATGGGTGGACCTTGTCGTCAGAGAGGGAGCGCTGAGAAAGGATGGCTCCCACGCCCACCTCTGACGCGTCAACCTCGACAACGAACTGTCTAGAGACGTCAGGTGTAACAAGGATAGGAGCGGATGTAAAACGATTCTTGAGGAGATCAAAAGCTCCCTGGGCGGAAACGGACCACTTAAAGCACGTCTTGACAGAAGTAAGGGCTGTGAGAGGAGCTGCCACCTGACCGAAATTACGGATGAAACGACGATAGAAGTTCGCGAAGCCGAGAAAGCGCTGCAGCTCGACGCGTGACTTAGGGACGGGCCAATCAATGACAGCTTGGACCTTAGCGGGATCCATCTTAATGCCTTCAGCGGAAATAA
The DNA here is from genome assembly GCF_057628025.1 of Oncorhynchus mykiss. Taxonomy (NCBI): domain Eukaryota; kingdom Metazoa; phylum Chordata; class Actinopteri; order Salmoniformes; family Salmonidae; genus Oncorhynchus; species Oncorhynchus mykiss. Next base: position 77,710,867 of record NC_143028.1, read on the forward strand.
CAGAACCGAGAAATGTGACGGAGGAGGCATGAAAAGTGCACTTCTCAGCCTTCACAAAAAGACAATTCTCTAAAAGGCGCTGGAGGACACGTCGAACGTGCTGAACATGAATCTGGAGTGACGGTGAAAAAAATCAGGATATCGTCAAGGTAAACGAAAACAAAGATGTTCAGCATGTCTCTCAGGACATCATTGACTAATGCCTGAAAGACAGCTGGAGCGTTAGCGAGGCCGAAAGGAAGAACCCGGTATTCAAAGTGCCCTAACGGAGTGTTAAACGCCGTCTTCCACTCGTCCCCCTCCCTGATGCGCACGAGATGGTAAGCGTTACGAAGGTCCAACTTAGTGAAAAACCTGGCTCCCTGCAGGATCTCGAAGGCTGAAGACATAAGAGGAAGCGGATAACGATTCTTCACTGTTATGTCATTCAGCCCTCGATAATCTATGCAGGGGCGCAGAGACCCGTCCTTCTTCTTGACAAAAAAAAACCCCGCTCCGGCGGGAGAGGAGGAGGGGACTATGGTACCGGCGTCAAGAGCTACAGACAAATAATCTTCGAGAGCCTTACGTTCGGGAGCCGACAGAGAGTATAGTCTACCCCGGGGGGGGGTGGTTCCCGGAAGGAGATCAATACTACAATCATACGACCGGTGTGGAGGAAGAGAGGTGGCCCTGGACCGACTGAACACCGTGCGCAGATCGTGATATTCCTCCGGCACCCCTGTCAAATCACCAGGCTCCTCCTGTGAAGAAGAGACAGAGGAAACAGGAGGGATAGCAGACATTAAACATTTCACATGACAAGAGACGTTCCAGGAGAGGATAGAATTACTAGACCAATTAATGGAAGGATTATGACAAACTAGCCAGGGATGGCCCAAAACAACAGGTGTAAAAGGTGAACGAAAAATTAAAAAAGAAATGGTTTCACTATGATTACCAGAAACAGTGAGGGTTAAAGGTAGCGTCTCACGCTGAATCCTGGGGAGAGGACTACCATCCAGGGCGAACAAGGCCGTGGGCTCCTTTAACTGTCTGAGAGGAATGTCATGTTCCCGAGCCCAGGTCTCGTCCATAAAACAGCCCTCCGCCCCAGAGTCTATTAAGGCACTGCAGGAAGCTGACGAACCGGTCCAGCGTAGATGGACCGACAAGGTAGTGCAGGATCTTGAAGGAGAGACAGGAGTAGTAGCGCTCACCAGTAGCCCTCCGCTTACTGACGAGCTCTGGCCTTTTACTGGACATGAAGTGACAAAATGACCAGCGGAACCGCAATAGAGACAGAGGCGGTTGGTGATTCTCCGTTCCCTCTCCTTAGTCGAGATGCGGATACCTCCCAGCTGCATGGGCTCAGCACCCGAGCCGGCAGAGGAAGATGGTAGTGATGCGGAGAGGGAGGCGACGGAGAGCGCGAGCTCCTTTCCACGAGCTCGGTGACGAAGATCAACCCGTCGCTCAATGCGAATAGCGAGTTCAATCAAGGAATCCACGCTGGAAGGAACCTCCCGGGAGAGAATCTCATCCTTTACCTCTGCGCGGAAACCCTCCAGAAGACGAGCGAGCAAGGCCGGCTCGTTCCAGCCACTGGAGACAGCAAGAGTGCGAAACTCAATAGAGTAGTCTGTTATGGATCGATTGCCTTGACATAGGGAAGACAGGGCCCTGGAAGCCTCCTCCCCAAAAACAGATCGATCAAAAACCCGTATCATCTCCTCCTTAAAGTCCTGATACTGGTTAGTACACTCAGCCCTTGCCTCCCAGATTGCCGTGCCCCACTCACGAGCCCGTCCAATAAGGAGAGATATGACGTAGGCGACACGAGCAGTGCTCCTGGAGTAAGTGTTGGGCTGGAGAGAAAACACAATATCACACTGGGTGAGGAACGAGCGGCATTCAGTGGGCTCCCCAGAGTAACACGGCGGGTTATTGATTCTGGGCTCCGGAGATTCGAAAGCCCTGGAAGTGGCCGGTGGATCGAGGCGGAGATGGTGAACCTGTTCTGTGAGGTTGGAGACTTGGGTGGCCAGGGTCTCAACGGCATGTCGAGCAGCAGACACTTCCTGCTCGTGTCTGCCTAGCATCGCTCCCTGGATCCCGACGGCTGAGTGGAGAGGATCCGAAGTCGCTGGGTCCATTCTTGGTCGGATTCTTCTGTTATGGTGAGTGAATGAGGACCCAAAAGCGAACTAACTTAAACAGAGCTTCTTTAATAACCAAACATAGGTAGGCTCAGATAGACCGGCAGATTCCGACAGGACAGGACAAGGTTACAGCAAACATGACGATAGTCTGGCTCAGGCATGAAACACAACAAACAAGAATCCGACAAGGACAGGAACAGAAACAGAGAGAGATATAGGGACCTAATCAGAGGGAAAAAGGGAACAGGTGGGAAACGGGGTGAATGGGTAGTTAGAGGAGACAAGGAACAGCTGGGGGAAAGCGGGGGAGAAAAGGTAACCTAACAACGACCAGCAGAGGGAGACAGGGTGAAGGGAAAGGACAGAGACAAGACACAACATGACAGTACATGACAGCACTGTACAGAAAAATATATTTATAATCTACTATTCTTTTAATTCAGCACTTAAAAAATAATAGTTTGAAATGTGTCTTATACTTTTTTGGTTTGTTATTGGATTAAATTATATTTAAAATGACTAAATGGTGAGCCAATCATTATACAGTATGTTGTATTGGTGTCTAAACTCATGGTATTTCACGGAAAACTTGTATTGTGAATGACTCAGGGGTGAAATGTGTATGAAACCCCAATGAATGCACAATCAAAAGTTATGAAGTTCTGGCATTACAAGTGTTTAGAGTTTGTACTTGTGTTCCAAGGGGCCAATTTAGTCATTTTCAGATTTATTTGTATGTGGGTAGTAGCTGAAATTATGTTATATGAATTTATTCTTATTTGGTGGAAAGGTCAAATTTTTGTTTACTTAAATGGTTGGTGTCATACACACAGTTACCTAAATATTACTTGATCATTTCTTAGAGAGAGTGCGAGGCTCATTCAAAGAGAGACAGAGAGACATACACAATTATTAAATCGATGTACACAAACAACAAGTTTGCAGTTAAAATAAAAAATAAAAAAGTATTTCCAAAGGGCCGTGGGGTGAGACAGGGATGCAGCTTGAGCCCCACCCTTTTGAACATATATCAACGAATTGGCGAGGGCAACTAGAAAAGTCTGCAGCACCCGGACACACCCTACTAGATTCTGAAGTTAAATGTCTACTGTTTGCTGATGATCTGGTGCTTCTGTCCCCAACCAATGAAGTCCTACAGCAGCACCTAGATCTTTAGTAAGACCAAAATAATGGTGTTCCAAAAAAGATCAATTTGCCAGGACCACAAATACAAATTCCATCGAGACACCATTGCCCTAGAGCACACACAAAACTATACCTACCTTGGTCTAAACATCAGCACCACAGGTAACTTCCACAAAGCTGTGAAAGATCTAAGACAAGACAAGAAGGGCATTCTACGCCATCAAAATAAACAAAACATTTGATATCCCAGTTAAGATTTGGCAAAAAATACTTGAATCAGTTATAGAACCCGTTTCCCTTTATGGTTATGAGGTCTGACTAAATTAATAACACACTACGCCGTCATGGATTAAAATCCTGCAGCGCACGCAGGGTCCCCCTGCTCAAGCCAGCGATGTCCAGGCCCGTCTGAAGTTTGCTCACCCACCAAGATTTTCGCAAAATGGTACAAACACCAAATTGAGATTCTGCATGTAGAATTCTGCAAAAACATTCTCCAGGTACAATGTATAACACCAAACACTGCATGCAGAGCAGAATTAGGCCGACACAAGCTAATTAAAAAAATCCAGAAAAGTGTTGTTGAAACCTCTTAAGGACACTTAAAAAATTCAAAAATAATCTAAAATGACGAACCCAAATCTAACTGCCTGTAGCTAAGGCCATGAAGCAAGGATATGCATATTATTGATACAATTTGAAAGGAAACACTTTGAAAATTGTGAAAATGTGAAATGAATGATGTAGAATATAACACATTATATCTGGTAAAAGGTAAAACAAAAAAAAACATGCATTTATTAGATTTTTTGTACATATTTGAAATGTAAGTGAAAGGCCATAATGTCTAGCTCAGGTGCACTTTAGACTTTTGGCCACTAGATGTCAGCAGTGTACGGGCAAAGTTTTAGTCTGCATCTGTTCAAAATGTTGCATCAAGACTGCCCAAATGTGCCTAATTGGTCTATTAATAAATGTTCAAGTTCATAATTTGGCACTCTCCTCAAACAATAGCATGGTATTCTTTCACTGGGGAGGGGGGGGGGGGGGGAATGACTGATCCCATAGAGGTAAAAACTTTGCAGAGAACTTACTAAAAAACAGAGCAAACTGGAATGATATTTGGCCCTAAACAGACAGTACACAGTGGCAGAATACCTGACCACTGTGACTCACCAACAAAATAAGGAAACGATTTGGCTATTTATAGATTTAGTGTGCATAGCCTTGCTATTGAGAAAGGCTGCTGTATGCAGAACTGGCTCTTGGGACAGGCTTTGTGCATACAGCCTGCAAAATGAGGTGGAAACCGACCTGCACTTCCTAACCTGCCAAATGTATGACCATATTAGAGACATATATTTCCATCAGATTACACAGATCCACAAAGATTTAGAAAACAAACACAATTTTGAAAAACTCCCTTAACTATTGGGTGAAATACCACAGTGTGCAATCACAGCAGCAGGATTTCTGACCTGTTGTCTCAAGAAAGGGGCAACCATTGAAGAACAAACACCATTGTAAATACAACCCATGTCATGCAATAAAATGCAAATGAATTACTTAAAAATCATACAATGTGATTGTCTGTCTCACAGTTGAAGTGTGCCTATGATAAAAATGACAGACCTCTAAATGCTTTGTAAGTAGGAAAACAAAATGCAAAATCGGCAGTGTATCAAATACTTGTTCTCCCCAGTGTATCTATTTACCATTTTGTACTTTAACTATTTGCACATTGTTACAACACTGTATGTAGACATAATATGACATTTGAAATGTCTCTATACTTTTGGAACTTCTGTGAGTGTAATATTTACTGTTCATATTTTATTGTTTATGTTTCACATTCTTCTCTTAGGACCATCAAGTTGTGCATTTTTAAATGAGCCAGAGCAACAATCTTGGATGAAGGAACTAGGTAAAATGATTTTTAATTTTGAGCACAGGACGTGTTTCTATTCCACTAGTGGTACGATACAGCAAATCAGCAGAGTCATTGACTGAATAGCCTGAATGGTTAGTTAGGTTAACAACCTTTAACTGCAGTTAAATCAGGGTCACACAGAATGTTTTTTGGGAGGTCCTAGACAAAATCTTTGTTGAAACAAAATTATACACCTCACAGTTTAATAATGTCACTTTAATAATGTTTATATGTCTTGCATTATTCATCTCATATGTTTATACTTTATTCTATACTATTCTACTGTATCTCAGTCTATGCAGCTCTGACATTGCTCGTCCATATATTTATATAGTCTTAATTCCATTCCTTTACTTAGATGTGTGTGTATTGGGTGTATGGGAGTATTGGATATTTGTTGTGAAATTGTTACTTGTTAGATATTGCTCCACTGTCGGAACTAGAGGCACAAGTATTTAAATACACCTGCAATATAATCTGCTAAACACATATGTGACAAACGAAATACAACAAATAGACATATTGGATCATGAAGAAACACACTAGTATGTACTGTATGTGTGTGAGCAAGAGAGAGAGAGAGATTACACAGATCCACAAAGAATTTGAAAATCTACAGGGTGAAATACCACAGTGTTTTAACACAGCAGCAAAATGGGTGACCTGTTGCCACAAGGAAAGGGAGAACAAACACCATTGTAAATACAACCCATATTTGTGTTTATTTAATTTCACTTTTGTACTCTAAACATTTTCACATTGTAACAACCCTCTCTATATACATAATATGACATTGTAATGTCTTTATTATTTTAGAACTTCTGTGAGTGTAATCTTACTGTTCATTTTTATTGCTAATTTCACTTTTGTGTATTATCTACTTCACTTGCTTTGGCAATGTTAACATATGTTTCCCATGAAAATAAAGCCCCTTGAATTGAATCAGATAGATATGTAGATAGATAGGTAGGTAGGTAGGTAGGTAGGTAGGTAGGTAGGTAGGTAGGTAGGTAGGTGGATAGGTAGATAGGTAGATAGGTAGATAGATAGATTGATAGATAGATAGATAGATAAATATATAGATAGATTGAGAGATAGATTGAGGGAGAGAGAGGGGAGAGAGAGGGGAGAGAGAGAGGTGATGAGGGAGAGACAGGGAGACAAAGAGATAAAGGAAAGAGACAACGAGTGAGAAAGAGCGCAGAGAGAGAGAAGTGATGGATAGACCAAGAGAGAGATGGGTGGGCCTGTCTGGATGAGACTTACTGCTCATCATCAGCCCATCAGGCAGCTTTTCGACCAGACGAGCAGGCCCTAGGATGGAGGGATGGGCACCATTAATCTGTCCGACAGGAGGAGAGGAGAAAGAGAGGAGAGAGATAAAGGAGAGGCTGGGTGTGGGGGACAGGAGCCTGGGCAGTCGGGCACAGCAGCCAGCTACCTACCTCCACGACTGCTGTTCAGCCTGCTGCGAAATGGAGATGGCAATGGTTGGAGGACTTTCTCTCCCTCTGTCTCTTTCTCTCTCTGTTACTCTCTGTCTCTCTCTCTCCCCTCTCTCTGTCATTCTCTGTCTCTCTCTCTCCCCCTCTCTCTGTTACTCTCTGTCTCTCTCTCTCCCCCTCTCTCTGTTACTCTCTGTCCTTTGCTTACAGCAAAAAGTTTAGGCTTTTTGAAGCAGTTATGCTGAATAGGCAGCAGCAGGCAGCAGCAGTAGACGCTAGCCTGCTATACTCAGGCAGGAGCAGTAGACGCTAGCCTGCTGTGCTCAGGCAGGAGCAGAAGAAGCTACTAGCCTGCTATGCTCAGGCAGGAGCAGTAGAAGCTAGCCTGCTATACTCAGGCAGCAGCAGTAGACGCTCGCCTGCTATACTCAGGCAGGAGCAGAAGAAGCTATCCTGCTGTGCTCAGGCAGGAGCAGTAGAAGCTAGCCTGCTATGCTCACTCAGCGGCAGAAGAAGCTAGCCTGCTATACTCAGGCAGGAGCAGAAGAAGCTAGCCTGCAATACTCACTCAGCGGCAGAAGAAGCTATCCTGCTGTGCTCAGGCAGGAGCAGAAGAAGCTAGCCTGCTATGCTCAGGCAGGAGCAGGAGAAGCTAGCCTGCTATACTCACTCAGCGGCAGAAGAAGCTAGCCTGCTATACTCAGGCAGGAGCAGAAGAAGCTAACCTGCAATACTCACTCAGCGGCAGAAGAAGCTAGCCTGCTATACTCAGGCAGGAGCAGAAGAAGCTAGCCTGCAATAGTCTGGCTGCATTTGAAGAAGCTAGCCTGCTACACTCAAAGATGAGCCGAATAAGCTAACCTGCAATACTCAGGCAGCAGCAGAAGAAGGTAGCCTGCTATACTCAGGCAGCAGCTAAATAAGTCAGCCTGCTATACTCAGGCAGAAGCAGAAGAAGTCAGCCTGCTATACTCAGGCAGAAGCAGAAGAAGTCAACCTGCTATACTGAAAGATGAGCAGAAGAAGCTAGACTGCTTTACTCAGGGAGAAGCAGAAGAAGCTAGCCTGCGATACTCAGGGAGAGGAAGCTAGCCTGCTATACTCAGGGAGAGGAAGCTAGCCTGCTATACTCAGGGAGAGGAAGCTAGCCTGCTATACTCAGGGAGAGGAAGCTAGCCTGCTATACTCAAGGATATTAATTCTAGTTGTAGATTTTGTGTTTCTCTTTCTCTTTGCTCTCCATTTCTGTTTTTTTTTGTGTGCTAAAATCTGACCAGCACATCAATCAGAACCACTAATTTATTACCTGAGCAGTAGGCAGAGCTACACTGCTGTCACAGTTTCACTTTAAGACTTAATCAGCTGTCCGCTCTCCTTCCTAGTAGACTGGATCAAATCTTAAACTGCACCACAGTTTGGTGTTTTTAACAAATATTATATTGAAAAGGACAGTGTCAAATGTTTCCCAGCTATTGTATATCACCACATGAGATATGTTGATTAACTCAGCGAAAAAAAATGAAAGTCCTCTCACTGTCAACTGAGTTTATTTTCAGCATTAACATGTGTAAATATTTGTATGAACAAAACAAGATTCAACAACAGAGACATAAACTGAACAAGTTCCACAGACATGCGACTAACATAAATGGAATATTGTGTTCCTGAACAAAGGGGGGTCAAAATCAAAAGTAACAGTCAGTATCTGTTGTGGCCACCAGCTGCATTAAGTACTGGAACGCATCTCCTCTGCATGGACTGCACCAGATTTCCAAGTTATTGCTGTGAGATGTTACCCCACTCTTCCACCAAGGCACCTGCAAGTTCCAGACATTTCTGGGGGGAATGGCCCTAGCCCTCACCCTCTGATCCAACAGGTCCCAGACGTGTTCAATGGGATTGAGGTCCGGACTATCCGCTGACCATGGCAGAACACTGACATCCCTGCCTTGGAGGAAATCACGTACAGAACGAGCAGTATGGCTGGTGGCATTGTCATGCTGGAGGGTCATGTGAGGATAAGCCTGCAGGAAGGGTACTACATGAGGGAGGAGGATGTCTTCCCTGTAACGCACAGTGTTGAGATTGCCAGCAATGACTACAAGCTCAGTCCGATGAAACTGTGACACACCGTCCCAGACCATAACGGACGCTCCACCTCCAAATCGATCCCGCTCCAGAGTACAGGCCTCGGTGTAACGCTCTTTCCTTCGACGATAAACGCGAATCTGACCATCACCCCTGGTGAGACAAAACCCAGCCTTGTCAGTGAAGAGTACTTTTTGCCAATCCTGTCTTGTCCAGTGATGGTGGGCTTGTGCCCATAGGCGACATTGTTTGCGGTGACGTCTAGTGAGGACCTGCCTTTACAACAGGCCTACAAGCCCTCAGTCCAGCCTCTCTCAGCCTATTGCGGACAGTCTGAGCACTGATGGAGCGATTGTGTCTTCCTGGTGTAACTCAGGCAGTTGTTGTTACCATCACTGTCCCGCAGGTGTGTGTTCGGATATACCGATCCTGTGCAGGTGCTGTTACACGTGGTCTGCCACTGCGAGGACGATCAGCTGTCCGTCCTGTCTCCCTGTAGTGCTGTCTTAGGCATCTCACAGTACGGACATTGCAATTTATTGCCCTGGCCACATTTGCAGTCCTCATGCCTCCTTGCAGCATGCCGAAAGCACGTTCACACAGATGAGCAGGGACCCTGGGCATCTTTCTTTTGGTCTTTTTCAGAGTCAGTAGAAAGTCCAAATCTTTCACAAATGTGACCTTAATTGCCTACCGTCTGTAAACTGTTAGTGTCTTAACGACCGTTCCGCAGGTGCATGTTCGTGAATTGTTTATGGTTCCACGGGAAAGAGTGTTTAAACCCTTTACAATGAAGATCTGTGAAGTTATTTGTATTTTTATGAATTATCTTTGAAAGACACGGTCCTGAAAAAGAGACATTTCTTTTTTTTGATGAGTTTATATGAACAAATTATTGCAATGAATAATTGCAATGTCACCAGGATAACTGAAGTTGACATTGCCTCTGTAGTTTCCAATATCACAAGCATAACTGAATTGAACAGAGCCTCTGTTGTTTCAAATTGGAGTTGTCAAGCAGTGTGAAGGTAGTCATCCGTTCCATGGATTATTTATCTTGGTTTTTTCTTCCAAGTGCAACTGTCAAAGCCAGACAGACGATTCACAGGCTCACTCTGAACAGGTAGCTATAGTTAATCAGAGGATTCACAGGCTCACTCTGAACAGGTAGTTAAAGGTAATCAGAGGATTCACAGGCTCACTCTGAACAGGTAGTTATAGTTAATCAGAGGATTCACAGGCTCACTCTGAACAGGTAGTTATAGTTAATCAGAGGATTCCCAGGCTCACTCTGAACAGGTAGTTATAGTTAATCAGAGGATTCACAGGCTCACTCTGAACAGGTAGTTAAAGTTAATCAGAGGATTCACAGGCTCACTCTGAACAGGTAGTTAAAGTTAATCAGAGGATTCACAGGCTCACTCTGAACAGGTAGTTAAAGGTAATCAGAGGATTCACAGGCTCACTCTGAACAGGTAGTTAAAGGTAATCAGAGGATTCACAGGCTCACTCTGAACAGGTAGTTAAAGGTAATCAGAGGATTCACAGGCTCACTCTGAACAGGTAGTTAAAGTTAATCAGAGGATTCACAGGCTCACTCTGAACAGGTAGTTAAAGTTAATCAGAGGATGCACAGGCTCACTCTGAACAGGTAGTTAAAGTTAATCAGAGGATTCACAGGCTCACTCTGAACAGGTAGTTATAGTTAATCAGAGGATTCACAGGCTCACTCTGAACAGGTAGTTATAGTTAATCAGAGGATTCACAGGCTCACTCTGAACAGGTAGTTAAAGGTAATCAGAGGATTCACAGGCTCACTCTGAACAGGTAGTTAAAGGTAATCAGAGGATTCACAGGCTCACTCTGAACAGGTAGTTAAAGGTAATCAGAGGATTCACAGGCTCACTCTGAACAGGTAGTTAAAGGTAATCAGAGGATTCACAGGCTCACTCTGAACAGGTAGTTAAAGGTAATCAGAGGATTCACAGGCTCACTCTGAACAGGTAGTTATAGTTAATCAGAGGATTCACAGGCTCACTCTGAACAGGTAGTTAAAGGTAATCAGAGGATTCACAGGCTCACTCTGAACAGGTAGTTAAAGGTAATCAGAGGATTCACAGGCTCACTCTGAACAGGTAGTTAAAGGTAATCAGAGGATTCACAGGCTCACTCTGAACAGGTAGTTAAAGGTAATCAGAGGATTCACAGGCTCACTCTGAACAGGTAGTTAAAGGTAATCAGAGGATTCACAGGCTCACTCTGAACAGGTAGTTAAAGGTAATCAGAGGATTCACAGGCTCACTCTGAACAGGTAGTTATAGTTAATCAGAGGATTCACAGGCTCACTCTGAACAGGTAGTTAAAGGTAATCAGAGGATTCACAGGCTCACTCTGAACAGGTAGTTAAAGGTAATCAGAGGATTCACAGGCTCACTCTGAACAGGTAGTTATAGTTAATCAGAGGATTCACAGGCTCACTCTGAACAGGTAGTTAAAGGTAATCAGACGATTCACAGGCTCACTCTGAACAGGTAGTTAAAGGTAATCAGAGGATTCACAGGCTCACTCTGAACAGGTAGTTAAAGGTAATCAGAATATTCACAGGCTCACTCTGAACAGGTAGTTAAAGGTAATCAGAGGATTCACAGGCTCACTCTGAACAGGTAGTTATAGTTAATCAGAGGATTCACAGGCTCACTCTGAACAGGTAGTTATAGTTAATCAGAGGATTCACAGGCTCACTCTGAACAGGTAGTTAAAGGTAATCAGAGGATTCACAGGCTCACTCTGAACAGGTAGTTATAGTTAATCAGAGGATTCACAGGCTCACTCTGAACAGGTAGTTATAGTTAATCAGAGGATTCACAGGCTCACTCTGAACAGGTAGTTATAGTTAATCAGAGGATTCACAGGCTCACTCTGAACAGGTAGTTATAGTTAATCAGAGGATTCACAGGCTCACTCTGAACAGGTAGTTATAGTTAATCAGAGGATTCACAGGCTCACGCTGAACAGGTAGCTATAGTTAATCAGAGGATTCACAGGCTCACGCTGAACAGGTAGTTATAGTTAATCAGAGGATTCACAGGCTCACTCTGAACAGGTAGTTATTGTCAATTCTCTTTTTCTCTTAGTTTCCACTTACTCACTCCTCCTCATACATTTAAAAGGAATGGAATGATGTAAGGAATATAGCCTAGTGGAAACACCCTTTCCCTTTCCAATACAGTCCTTTTAAATGCATGAGGAGGAGTGCACATTTTAATGGAACGCCCGTAACATATGTTGGAAACAACTGCAAACCCCATGCTTACCCCATTCTAAATCATTTAAAGGTACTGAGAAAAGAGGAATTGGAACTCAGCCCTAGTGTAGTTATGGACCTGAAGCAGGAGGGGGAGTGAGAAAGGGGGAATTGTAACGTAGCCCTAGTGTAGTTATCGACCTGAAGCAGGAGTGGGAGAGAGAAAGGGGGAATTGGAACTCAGCCCTAGTGTAGTTATGGACCTGAAGCAGGAGGGGGAGTGAGAAAGGGTGAATTGAGGGGGGGGGGGGGGTGTATGAGTCCAAAACAAACTATGTGAAGCAGAGCATGCAGGACATGTAATTTTAAGAATTGTTTATTTCAACTTTATTTAACAAGGCAAGTCAGTTAATTAAGAAGAAATTATCATTTACAATAAAAGCCTAGGAACAGTGGGTTAACTGCCTTGTTCAGGGTCAGAACGACAGATTTTTTATCTTGTCAGCTCGGGGATTCGATCTAGCAACCCTTCAGTTACTGGCCCAAGCTCTAACCCCTAGGCGACCTGCCGCCCCCATGCATCAATGCAACATTAAACGGAATATATGAACAGAAAAAATGACGCAACCACACAAAAAAATGATGTACAATTTATTGAAATCAATAGCATTATTTGAGTTGAAGCAAGAGAAATGAAAAACTCAGACTTCGGATTAAAATGTTTCCCATTCACATCTCATATTTTGCCTGACTACAACATATTATCTTGATACCTTAACAAAGACATACTGTGTTCATTTTGGCATCTTTAACTGCCTAAAACACCCACTCTAATTAGCTAGCTAGATAATTACAAAGAATTGCCATCTACATTAAATATAATTCATTTTAGGTCATTTTTGCCTGCTAAATTATCTGGCTAGCTAGATTATTATGACACATATAGCTAGCTAATAGTTCAGTTAAATTTGTACTTTGTGTACAGTGCCTTCAGAAAGTATTCATACCCATTTAATTATTATTCCACATTTTGTTGTGTTACAGCCTAGACACCTGGATTGTACAGATTTGCACACCTGGACTCTACAATATTTGCACATTATTGTTTTTTTAAATGATTCTAGATATGTCAAGTTGGTTGGTCATTGCTAGACAGACTTTTTCAAGTCTTGCCATAGATTTTCAAGACAATTTAAGTCAAAACTATAACTAGGCCACTCAGGAACATTCAATGTCATCTTGGTAAGCAACTCCAGTGTATATTTTACCTTCTGTTTTAGGTTATTGTCCTGCTGAAAGATGAATTTCCCAGTGTCTGTTGGAAAGCAAACCAAACCAGGTTTTCCTCTAGGATTTTGCCTGTGCTTGGCTTTACTCTGTTTCTTTTTTATCCCCCAAAACTCCCTAGTCCTTGCCAGTGACAAGCATACCCATAACATGATGCAGCCACCAGCATGCTTGAAAATACAGTGCCTTCAGAAAGTATTTACACCCCTTGACTTTTTCCACATTTTGTTGTGTTACAGCCTGAGATTTTGTGTCTCACACACAATAACCTATAATGATTTTGCGTCTCACACACACAATAACCCATAATGATTTTATGTCTCACACAGAATAACCCATAATGATTGTGTCACACACACACAATAACCCATAATGATTTTGTGTCACACACACAATAACCCATAATGATTTTGTGTCTCACACACACAATAACCCATAATGATTTTGTGTCACACACACAATAACCCATAATGATTTTGTGTCTCACACACCTAATAACCCATAATGATTTTGTGTCTCACACACACAATAACCCATAATGATTTTGTGTCTCTCACACACAATAACCCATAATGATGTTGTTTCACACACACACACAATAACCCATAATGATTGTGTGACACAGACACACAATAACCCATAATGATTGTGTCTCTCACACACAACAACCTATAATGATTTTGTGTCACACACACAATAATCCATAATGATTTTGTGTCAAACACACAATAACCCATAATGATTGTGTCTCACACACACAATAACCCATAATGTCAAATGGGAATTATGTTTTTTAGAAAGTCTTACAAATTAATAAAAAATGAAAAGCTGAAGTGTCTTGAGTCAATAAGTATAAGGTCCTCAGTTGAGAAGTGAACTTCAAAAAACAGATTCAACCACACAGACCAGGGAGGTTTCCCAATGCCTTTCAAAGAAGGGAACCTACTGGTAGGTGGGTAAACAAAAAGCGGACATATTAATATATCTAGTACACAATAAAAGTATGATAAAACATACATACACATATCATGGTACGATAAAAATAAGAAAACATGAATGAATGTGAATGTAATATGTGAATGATATAATATGTCCATATACAGCGACAAGAAACATTATGTGAGCCCTTCGGAACTACCTGGATTTTTGCATAAATTGGTCATGGAATTTGATCTGATCTTCATCTAAGTCACAACAATAGACAAACACAGTCTGCTGAAACTAATAAAACGCATACAATTATACGTTTTCATGTTTTTATAAAACACACCGTCTAAATATTCACAGCGCACGCTGGAAAAAACAATATGTGAAACCTTGATTTTAATAGCTGGTTTTACCCTCCTTTGGCAGCAATAACCTCAACCAAACATTTTCTGTAGGTGCAGATCTTTCAATGGCTCTCCTGTGAAGTTGTGACTTGCGACATACACCTAGTTTCCTGAATCGGGTCACAAATGTTTAAAACATTACTCCACTTTGACCTTTTATTGTGTTTTTTTAGTTTTTTTGTGTTTTTTTTGTGTAGAACCTTGACACAAAGTCTCAATGTATTAATCCATTTTAAATCTAGGCTGTAACACAACAAAATATGGAAAAAGTAATTGAAATATTCAAGGGGTGTGAGTACACATCTGATAATGAGCTCAAATAACACAGGCATCATCACATTCTCTTTACCTTCCCGTGGGAAATGTTTGCTGGAGAACATCTTCAATCATACAGGGAATTCATTTGAATTTAAGGACAGTGCACATTGAGTTATTAACGTTTCAGTGTTCACATCAATTGTAAATATGCCAAAAGGTACCGAAATAACTAATCATATTCCCTTCACCCTGGTTGTATGTATCTCGTACCCCAGGTACTCTAACCCCCTGGTTGTATGTATCTCGTACCCCAGGTACTCTAACCCCCTGGTTGTATGTATCTCGTACCCCAGGTACTCTAACCCCCTGGTTGTATGTATCTCGTACCCAGGTACTCTAACCCCCTGGTTGTATGTACCTCGTACCCCAGGTACTCTAACCCCCTGGTTGTATGTATCTCGTACCCCAGGTACTCTAACCCCCTGGTTGTATGTATCTCGTACCCCAGGTACTCTAACCCCCTGGTTGTATGTATCTCGTACCCCAGGTACTCTAACACCCTGGTTCTATGTATATCATACCCCAGGTACTCTAACCCCCTGGTTGTATGTATCTCGTACCCCAGGTACTCAAACACCCTGTTTGTATGTATCTCATACCCCAGGTACTCTAACCCCCTGGTTGTATGATCTGCCTGAGGCTGGAGATGGTCTTCAAACCGGCACGCTGACACAGTCCCCAAACCCACCAACGCAATAACCTTCCCCCCCAGCCTTGCAAAGGGAGTCCTCTTTGTTGTTCCTGCTGAACTAAACTCAGTATGCAAGCATAACTCGCAACCACATCCACCTCACATCTAAGCCCTGTGGCAACGTCCTGTCTGCAATAACTTGTGTCCTTCTTCTAACTCACTCCTATGCTAGCTATGTTTTGTCAACTTTTTCACACACACACACACACACACGCACACGCACGCACGCACACACACACACACACACACACACACACACACACACACACAAGCCTAGAGTCGTTCCTCCTACTCTTTCAAGGTCAAACAAACTCTTTGTTTTCTGACTGCAGATCAGACTAGTGATTACTGTATCAGACAGCATCGCATCCGCAAGGCAACAGGTGCAAGGCAACAGGTGCAAGGCAACAGGTGCAAGGCAACAGGTGCAAGGCAACAGGTGCAAGGCAACAGGTGCAAGGCAACAGGTGCAAGCCAAAACCACTAATAAGGAAGATAGTGCACACAGCACAAAACGTAAAACAACATATATATATAATATATTTTAGGCTATAAACAGCAAAACCATTTTTGACAAGTTTTTAACTTGCACTGTCCACAGCGCCATCTATGGGTTGTATGTCTCCATACCCATCCTTCAGCTTCATAGCAAACCATTTTCTCTGTACTTTCCATCCAAAGTTTTCACGCCCTTATTGACCTCTGCCTTTACCTCTGTCCCATAACCACTGGTTATGCTAGCTAAGTCCTGGGCCAGCTAACAATGGAGTGGCTTTCCAAACTATGCTATTGTAATTCATCTTTATGTTACCATTATTTTACCGAGGATGGTCAAATTAATGACACGTTCTTATTTACCACTCAACAAAAATGTGAATGCAACAATAGCTATGCTTTTACAGAGTTACAGTTCATAGAAGGAATTCAGTCAATTGAAATTAATTTATTTGGCCCTATTCTATGGATTCCACATGCCTGGTAATACAGACAGCGTATGTTGGTCACAGAATCCTTTCGAAAAATAAGTATGGGAGTGGATCAGAATGCCAGTAAGTATCTGGTGTGACAACCATTTTCCTCACACAGTGTGACACATCTCCTTCTCAAAGAGTTGATCAGGATGTTTGACGCGGCCTGTGGAATGTTGTCCCACTCCTCTTCAATGGCTGTGCGAACTGGAACACGCTGTTGTAGATGTCAATCCAGAGCATCCCAAACATGCTCAATGGGTGACGTGTCTGGTGAGTATGCAGGCCGTGGAAGAACTGGGACATTTTCAGCTTGCAGGAATTGTGTACAGATCCTTGCGACATGGGGATGTGCATTATCATGTTGAAACACGAGGTGATGGAGGAAGATGAATGGCACGACAACGGGGACTCAGGATCACTATTCGTAGCTTAAGCCTGACCACGCTTCACTGTGGGGATAGCATTTTCGGGGTTATGAGAGGTGTTGGGTTTGCTCAATTTTTGTCTCATCTGACCAGAGTACCTTCTTGAATATGTTTGGGGAGTCTCCCACATGCCTTTTGGCGAACACCAAATGTGTTTGCTTATTTTTTTCTTTAAGCAATGGCTTTTTTTCTGGCCACTCTTCCGTAAAGCCCAGCTCTGTGGAGTGTACAGCTTAAAGTGGTCCTATGGACAGATGCTCCAATCTCCGCTGTGGAACTTAGCAGCTCCTTCAGGGTTATCTTTGGTCTCTTTGTTGCCTCTCTGATTAATGCCCTGATTTTTGGTGGGCGACCCTTTCTTGGCAGGTTTGTTGTGGTGCCATATTCTTTCCATTTTTTAATAATGGATTTTATGGTGCTCTGTGGGATGTTCAAAGTTTCAGATATTTTTTATAAGACAACCCTGATCTGTACTTCTACACAACTTTGTCCCTGACCTGCTTGGAGAGCTCCTTGGTCTTCATGGTGCAGCTTGATTGATGGTGCCCCTTGTTTTGTGGTGTTGCAAACACTGGGGCCTTTCAGAACAGGTGTAAATATAGTAAGATCATGTGAAAGATCATGTGACACTTAGATTGCACACATGTAAACTTTATTTAACTAATTATGTGACTTCTGGAGGTAATTGGTTGCACCAGATCTAATTTAGGGGCCTCATAGCAAAGGGTGTGAATACATGCTCAACTTTCCATTTTATATTTTTTATAATTTTTTGAAACAAGTACATTTTTTCATTTCACTTCACCAATTTGGTCTATTTTGTGTATGTCCATTACATGAAATCCAAATAAAAATCTATTTAAGTTACAGGTCGTAATGCAATACTGATTAATACTTTTGCAAGGCACTGTACATACAGAAATACATTGCTACTGTATCAATAGATAGCGTTTAGAGGTAGACCAGTGTAGACCAGTGTAGGGGTAGACCAGTGTACACCAGTGTAGGGGTAGACCAGTGTAGACCAGTGTAGGGGTAAACCAGTGTAGACCAGTGTAGGGGTAGACCAGTGTAGACCAGTGTAGAGGTGTTTCTAATCAATGTTATCCTCCTTTTAAGAGAAGGTCAGCCTGATATACTGTAGTTGCAGGTGATCTGTGAGAAAAGTGTGTAGGCAGGAATATAAATTACAGGTTGTAATGCAACAAAACAGGAAAAACGCATAGTGGGATGAATACTTTTGTAAGGCACTGTATGGACAATTTCTGGGGTCTTTTATTTTAGCTCATGAAACATGGGCCCAACACTTTACACATTGCGTTTAGATTTGTTTTCAGTATTCAATGAGGGCCTGACAACAGGCAAAATGCTTTCGGTGGGGCAGGGGACGGAGAATTGTTTGGGGGGGCAAGACAGACAAATTAGACGAAAAACACTTGGCAACAGCAACATTCACACTTGGGAAACTAAAGACATCACGACATAAGAGACACCACACTACATGAAGGGAGACCTATGGCAACAACACAATGTAAATGGATACCCATAGCAACAACACAATGTAAACACAGCACATTGTAAATGGAGACCTGTGGCAACAACACAATACATTGTAAAGGGAGACATATGGCAACAACACATTGTAAAGGGAGACCTGTGGCAACAACACAATACATTGTAAAGGGAGACATATGGCAACAACACATTGTAAAGGGAGACCTGTGGCAACAACACAATACATTGTAAAGGGAGACATATGGCAACAACACATTGTAAAGGGAGACCTGTGGCAACAACACAATACATTGTAAAGGGAGACACATGGCAACAACACATTGTAAAGGGAGACATATGGCAACAACACATTGTAAAGGGAGACATATGGCAACAACACATTGTAAAGGGAGACATATTGTATTACGTCCCAGTGATGTGCAGTATTTTGTGGGAAGTTACATTATTACGTCCCAGTGATGTGCAGTATTTTGGGAAAGAGCAGATACAGATTCTACTTGTATTCTAGTTCCTCCCAACAAGTCTGTCTGTCTGTCTGTCTGTCTGTCTGTCTGTCTGTCTGTCTCTCTCTCTCTCTCTCTCTCTGCCTCTCTCTCTCTCTCTCTCTCTCTCTCTGCCTCTCTCTCTCTCTCTCTCTCTCTGCCTCTCTCTCTCTCTCTCAAAATTCAATTCAAGGGGCTTTATTGGCATGAAAACATATGTTAACATTGCCAAAGCAAGTGAGATACATACAGTGGGGAGAACAAGTATTTGATACACTGCCGATTTTGCAGGTTTTCCTACTT
The DNA here is from genome assembly GCF_057628025.1 of Oncorhynchus mykiss. Lineage (NCBI taxonomy): Eukaryota > Metazoa > Chordata > Actinopteri > Salmoniformes > Salmonidae > Oncorhynchus > Oncorhynchus mykiss. Next base: position 77,730,184 of record NC_143028.1, read on the forward strand.
ACAAAGCATGTAGAGGGCTGTAATTTTTTATCATAGGTACACTTCAACTGTGAGAGACGGAATCTAAAACAAAAAATCCAGAGAATCACATTGTATGATTTTTAAGTAATTCATTTGCATTTTATTGCATGACGTAAGTATTTGATACACAGAAAAGCAGAACTTAATATTTGGTACAGAAACCTTTGTTTGCAATTACAGAGATCTTACATTTCCTGTAGATCTAGACCAGGTTTGCACACACTGCAGCAGGGATTTTGGCCCACTCCTCCATACAGACCTTCTCCAGATTCTTCAGGTTTCGGGGCTGTCGCTGGGCAATACGGACTTTCAGCTCCCTCCAAAGATTTTCTATTGGGTTCAGGTCTGGAGACTGGCTAGGCCACTCCAGGACCTTGAGATGCTTCGTACGGAGCCACTCCTTAGTTGCCCTGGCTGTGTGTTTTGGGTCGTTGTCATGCTGGAAGACCCAACCACGAGCAATCTTCAATGCTCTTACTGAGGGAAGGAGGTTGTTTGCCAAGATCTCGCGATACATGGCCCCATCGATCCTCCCCTCAATACGGTGCAGTCGTCCTGTCCCCTTTGCAGAAAAGCATCTATATACATTGTGTGCAAAAGGCGAGGTGGTAGGCGAATAATTACAATTTAGCAGATTCACACTGGAGTGATAAATGATCAGATGGTCATGTGCAGGTAGAGATACTGGTGTGCAAAAGAGCAGAAAGTAAATTAGGTGGGCTATTTACCGATGGACTATGTACAGCTGCAGCGATCGGTTAGCTGCTCAGATAGCAGATGTTTAAAGTTGGTAAGGGAGATAAGATAAGTCTCCAACTTCAGCGATTTTTGCAATTCGTTCCAGTCACAGGCAGCAGAGAACTGGAAGGAAAGGCGGCCAAATGAAGTGTTGGCTTTAGGGATGATCAGTGAGATACACCTGCTGGAGCGCGTGCTACGGGTGAGTGTTGCCATCGTGACCAGTGAACTGAGATAAGGCGGAGCTTTACCTAGCATGGACTTGTAGATGACCTGGAGCCAGTGGGTCTGGCGACGAATATGTAGCGAGGGCCAGCCGACAAGAGCATACAGGTCGCAGTGGTGGGTGGTATAAGGGGCTTTAGTAACAAAATGGATGGAACTGTAATAAACTGCATCCAGTTTGCTGAGTAGAGTATTGGAAGCTATTTTGTAGATGACATCGCCGAAGTCGAAGATAGGTAGGATAGTCAGTTTTACTAGGGTAAATTTGGCGGCGTGAGTGAAGGAGGCTTTGTTGCGAAATAGAAAGCCGACTCTAGATTTTATTTTAGATTGGAGATGTTTGATATGAGTCTGGAAGGAGAGTTTACAGTCTAGCCAGACACCTAGGCACTTATACATGTCCACATATTCTAGGTCTGAACCATCCAGGGCGGTGATGCTAGTCAGGCGTGTGGGTGCAGGCAGCGAACGGTTGAAAAGCATGCATTTGGTTATACAAGCGTTTAAGAGCAGTTGAGGTCACGGAAGGAGTATTGTATGGCATTGAAGCTCGTTTGGAGGTTAGATACTACAGTGTCCAAGGAAGGGCCAGAAGTATACAGAATGGTGTCGTCTGCGAAGAGGTGGATCAGTGAATCGCCCGCAGCAAGAGCAACATCATTGATATATACAGAGAAAAGAGTCGGCCCGAGAATTGAACCCTGTGGCACCCCCATAGAGACTGCCAGAGGACCGGACAACATGCCCTCCAATTTGACACACTGAACTCTGTCTGCAAAGTAGTTGGTGAACCAGGCAAGGCAGTCATTAGAAAAACCGAGGCAACTTAGTCTGCCGATAAGAATGTGGTGATTGACAGAGTCGAAAGCCTTGGCCAGGTCGATGAAGACGGCTGCACAGTACTGAATTTTATCGATGGCGTTTATGATATTGTTTAGTACCTTGAGCATGGCTGAGGTGCACCCGTGACCGGCTCGGAAACCAGATTGCACAGCGGAGAAGGTACGGTGGGATTCGAGATGGTCAGTGATCTGTTTGTTGACTTGGCTTTCGAAGACCTTAGATAGGCAGGGAAGGATGGATATAGGTCTGTAACAGTTTGGGTCCAGGGTGTCTCCCCCTTTGAAGAGGGGGATGACTGTGGCAGCTTTCCAATCCTTGGGGATCTCAGACGATACAAAAGAGAGGTTGAACAGGCTGGTAATAGGGGTTGCGACAATGGCGGCGGATAGTTTCAGAAAGAGAGGGTCCAGATTGTCAAGTTCAGCTGATTTGTATGGGTCCAGGTTTTGCAGCTCTTTCAGAACATCTGATATCTAGATTTGGGTAAAGGAGAAGCTGGGAAGGCTTGGGCGAGTAGCTGCGGGGGGGAGGGGGGGGGCGGAGCTGTTGGCCGAGGTTGGAGTAGCCAGGAGGAAGGCATGGCCAGCCGTTGAGAAATGCTTGTTGAAGTTTTCGATTATCATGGATTTATTGGTGGTGACCGTGTTACCTGGCCTCAGTGCAGTGGGCAGCTGGGAGGAGGTTCTCTTGTTCTCCATGGACTTTACAGTGTCCCAGAACTAGTTAGAGCTACAGGATGTACATTTCTGCTTGAAAAAGCTGGCCTTTGCTTTCCTGACTGACTGCGTGTATTGGTTCCTGACTTCCCTGATCAATTGCATATCGCGGGGACTATTCGATGCTATTGCAGTCCACCACAGGATGTTTTTGTGCTGGTCGAGGGCAGTCAGGTCTGGAGTGAACCAAGGGCTATATCTGTTCTTAGTTCTGCATTTTTTGAACGTAGCATGCTTATCTAAGATGGTGAGGAAGTTGCTTTTAAAGAATGACCAGGCATCCTCAACTGACGGGATGAGGTCAATATCCTTCCGGGATACCAAGGCCAGGTCGATTAGAAAGGCCTGCTCGCAGAAGTGTTTTAGGGAGGGTTTGACAGTGATGAGGGGTGGTCATTTGACCGCGGACCCATAGCGGATACAGGCAATGAGGCAGTGATCGCTGAGATCTTGATTGAAGACAGCGCAGGTGTATTTGGAGGGCCAGTTGGTCAGGATAATGTCTATGAGGGTGCCCATGTTTATAGATTTAGGGTTGTACCTGGTGGGTTCCTTGATGATTTGTGTGAGATTAAGGGCATCTAGCTTAGATTGTTGGACTGCCAGGGTGTTAAGCATATCACAGTTTAGGTCACCTAACAGAACAAACTCTGAAGCTAGATGGGGGGCGATCAATTCACAAATGGTTTCCAGGGCACAGCTGGGAGCTGAGGGGGGTCGGTAGCAGGCGGCAACAGTGAGAGACTTATTTCTGGAGAGATTCATTTTTAAAATTAGAAGTTCAAACTGTTTGGGTATGGACCTGGAAAGTATGACATTACTTTGCAGGCTATCTCTGCAGTAGACTGCAACTCCTCCCCCATTGGCAGTTCTATCTTGACGGAAAATGTCATAGTTGGGTATGGAAATCTCAGAATTTTTGGTGGCCTTCCTAAGCCAGGATTCAGACACGGCAAGGACATCAGGGTTGGCAGAGTGTGCTAAAGCAGTGTGTAAAACAAACTTAGGGAGGAGGCTTCTGATGTTGACATGCATGAAACCAAGGCTTTTTCGATCACAGAAGTCTGGGGACATGCAGGGCCTGGGTTTACCTACACATCACCCGTGGAACAGAGGAGGAGTAGGATGAGGGTGAGGCTAAAGGCTATCAAAACTGGTAGCCGAGAGCGTTGGGGACAAAGAATAAAAGGAGCAGATTTCTGGGCGTGGTAGAATATATTGAGGGCATAATGCGCAGACAGGGGTATAGTGGGGTGCGGGTACAGCGGAGGTAAGCCCAGGCACTGGGTGATGATAAGAGAGGTTGCATCTCTGGACATGCTGGTTGTAATGGGTGAGGTCACCGCATGTGTGGGAGGTGGGACAAAGGAGGTATCCGAGGTATGAAGAGTGGAATGATAACTAACCTGAACAACAGTATACAAGGCATATTGACATTTGAGAGAGACATACAGCGAGGCATAAAGTAATAGCAGGTGTTGATTGGGAGAGCTAGCTAAAACAACAGGTGAGACAACATCAGCTAATCAGCTAACACAAAAACAGCAGGTAAAATGGCGATGACTAGGCAGAGAGGGTCGGATTAACTACACACAGAACTTGAGTTCGCGGCTGGGGCCGACAGATAAAAAATAAATAAACAGAATGGAGTACCGCGGTTAATGGACAGTCCAGCAGGCATCAGCTATGCAGACAAGTGATCATATTGTCCAGGGGGCAGTAGTAGATGGAACAGGGTAGCCACCACTACGCTAGCACGCGGGGGACACAGCGTTTAAAGTTAGTAGCCCGGGGCAAGTAGGAGGGTCTGCTCCGACGGAGGCCGGTTGAAGGCACAGTGGATGGAGTATTTGTCGGCAGACCAGTCGTGGTGGTGCGGCGGGGCGCCGTGTCGACAGAGAATCCAAGCCAGATGGCGAAAGAGGTATTGTAGAATTTAGTTTGCTAGCCGGGAGATGTGTCTGGCTCATGGCTAACTGGTGCTAGCTTCATGGCAATGGCGTTAGCCACTATAGCCAATCGGTAGCAGCGGTAATCTGGTGCCAAGGTCCAGAGTTTACAGCAAGGATCTGGTGGAGTATTGGGCTCTAGCCATGTATGAGTGAGGTTTGGGTGAACAGCTGAGTAGGCCGTGAGGAGGGCCTCAGGGATAGCTTCGGTACTGGGTGCCATGGTGAGTGCAAGCTAGCTAGCTGCTAGCTGTGAGCTAGCTTGCTGCAAGCTGTGAGCTAGCTAGCTGCAAGCTAGCTGTGAAGATCAGAAGTAGTGGTCCAGGGATTACGGCAGGAATCCGGCGTTGTTGTGGAGAGACAGTCCGATACTGGTAGACAGGCGAGTATTATCCAGGCTAAAAACAGGGCTGTTATCTGTGCAGAAGATAAAAGCCGCTAGCAGTGGTTAACAATGACTAACAATGGTTAGCTTCTGGAGGTTCTTCAATGTGTTTTAAAATGTAAAATAATAGCGATTGGGTGAGGCAGGTTACCGGAATTAAAAATCGAAAAGAGATTGAAAATAAAATTGAAATATGTACGTATACAAAAAATACGAAAAATACAAAAGTACACGAGAGGACGAACAAAACACGTTTTCACTGCTACTGCTTGGACTAAAGAATGATGTTTCCACCTCCATGCTTCACGGTTGGGATGGTGTTCTTGGGGTTGTACTCATCCTTCTTCTTCCTCCAAACACAGCGAGTGAGTTTAGACCAAAAAGCTCTATTTTTGTCTGATCAGACCACATGACCTTCTCCAAATTCCTCCTCTGGATCATCCAGATGGTCATTGGCAAACTTCAGATGGGCCTGGACATGCGCTGGCTTAAGCAGGGGGACCTTGCGTGCGCTGCAGGATTTTAATCCATGACGGCGTAGTGTGTTACTAATAGTTTTCTTTGAGACTGTGGTCCCAGCTCTCTTCAGGTCATTGACCAGGTCCTGCCGTATAGTTCTGGGCTGATTCCTCACCTTCCTCATGATCATTGACGCCCAACAAGGTGAGATCTTGCATGGAGCCCCAGACCGAGGTTGATTGACCGTCATCTTGAACTTCTTCCATTTTCTAAGAATTGCACCAACAGTTGTTGCCTTCTCACCAAGCTGCTTGCCTATTGTCCTGTAGCCCATCCCAGCCTTGTGCAGGTCTACAATGTTATCCCTGATGTCCTTACACAGCTCTCTGGTCTTGGCCATTGTGGAGAGGTTGGAGTCTGTTTGATTGAGTGTGTGGACAGGTGTCTTTTATACAGGTAGCGAGTTCAAACAGGTGCAGTTAATACAGGTAATGAATGAGTGGAGAACAGGAGGAATCCTTAAAGAAATACTAACAGGTCTGTGAGAGACGGAATTCTTACTGGTTGGTAGGTGATCAAATAATTATGTCATGCAATAAAACGCAAATGAATTACTTAAAAATCATACAATGTGATTTTCAGCCTTTTTGTTTTAGAGTCCATCTCTCACAGTTGAAGTGTACCAATGATAAGAATTACAGACCTCTACATGCTTTGTAAGTAGGGAAACCTGCAAAATCGGCAGTGTGTCAAATACTTGTTCTCCCCACTGTAATATACAAAAATGAAATAAACATTACACTCACAGCAGTTCCAAAATAATAATGACATTACAAATGTCATATTATATATATATATACAGTGTTGTAACGATGTACAAATGGTTAAAGTACAAAAGGGAAAATAAATAAGCTTAAATATGGGATGTTTTTAGAATGGTGTTTGTTCTTCAGTGGTTGACCTTTTCTTGTTGCAACAGGTCACAAATCTTGCTGCTGTGATGGCACACTGTGGTATTTCACCCATTAGATATGGGTGAAATCAGGGTCAGTCACAGTGGTTAGGTATTCTGCCACTGTGTACTCTCTGTTTAGGGCCAAATAGCATTCTAGTTTTCTCTGGGTTTTTAAAAAATTATTTCCAATGTGTCAAGTAATTAATTTTTAGTTTTCTCATGATTTGGTTTGGTCTAATTGTGTTGCTGTCCTGGGGCTCTGTGGGGTGTGTTTGTGTTTGTGAACAGAGCCCCAGGAGCAGCTTGCTTAGGGGACTCTTCTCCAGGTTCATCTCTCTGTAGGTGATGGCTTTGTTATGGAAGGTTTGGAATTGCTTCCTTTTAGGTGGTTGTAGAATTTAACGTCTCTTTCTCTTTTTTGATAATTTGCAGGTATCGGCCTAATTCTGCTCTGCATGCATTATTTGTTGTTCTACGTTGTACACTGAGTATATATTTGCAGAATTCTGCATGCAGAGTCTCAATTTGGTGTTTGTCCCATTTTGTGAACTCTTGGTTGGTGAGCGGGCCCCAGACCTCACAACCATAAAGGGCAATGGGTTCTATGACTGATTCAAGTATTTTTAGCCAGATCCTTATTGGTATGTTGAATATTAAGTTCCTTTCGATAGCGTAGAAAGCTCTTCTTGCCTTGTCTCCCAGATTGGTCACAGCTTTGTGGAAGTTACGTGTGGATTTTTAGGCCAAGGTATGTATATTTTTTTGTGTGCTCTAGGGCAACAGTGTCTAGATGGAATTTTTATTTGTGGTCCTGGCGACTGGACCTTTTTTGGAACAAAATTATTTTGGTCATACTGAGATTTACTACAGTCAGGGCCTAGGTCTGGCAGAATCTGTGCAGAATATCTAGGTGCTGCTGTAGGCCCTCCTATAGGCCCTCTCTCTCTCTCATCTCTCTCTCTCTCCCCTCTCTCTCTCATCTCTCTCTCTCTCCCCTCTCTCTCTTTCTCTCTCTCTCTCCCCTCTCTTTCTCTTTCTCTTGCTATCCTTTCTCTCTCCCCTCTCACCTCTCTCTCCCTCTCTCTCATCTCTCTCTCTCTCTCTTGAGATCATTTTACCTGAGTAATGAGGCAGGCATCATCTCATTTCATTAGCTAAACTCCCTAGGCTCCCTTCCCTTTGGATAGAATTACATCACCATCTCTCCGAGTGATGTATCCCAAACAATCCTTCTACCCTGGTACTGTGTGGTTAATGGTGTATATATGTCTGGAAGGGCATGATTCCTCTTTCAGGATTCCTATTATTAGCTACACTCTCCAGATTCTGGTTCTGTACCACTGAGTACCAGTATAGCATGACATATCCTATGTAACCATCTCTGAGCTATCCTAGTACCTGGTATTGTGTACGAGTGTGTAATGGTTGAACCATGGTAATGTAATGCTTGGACCTGAGCTGTTGAGAAAAACACAGCATTGAGAATAGCTCTTTCTCCTTGCATGTTTTGTTGCTGTTTCTTGGTTGGTATCTCTGAGGCAGGGTTCTCCAACCCTGTTCCTGGAGAGCTACCATTCTGTAGGCTTTAACTCCAACCCTGTTCCTGGAGAGCTACCATTCTGTAGGCTTTAAATCCAACCCTGTTCCTGGAAAGCTACCCTCCTGAAGGTTTTAACTCCAACCCTGTTCCTGGAGAGCTATCCTCCTGTAGGTTTGAACTCCAACCCTGTTCCTGGAGAGCTACCATTCTGTAGGCTTTAAATCCAACCCTGTTCCTGGAAAGCTACCCTCCTGAAGGTTTTAACTCCAACCCTGTTCCTGGAGAGCTATCCTCCTGTAGGTTTGAACTCCAACCCTGTTCCTGGAGAGCTACCATTCTGTAGGCTTTAACTCCAACCCTTTTCCTGGAGAGCTACCTTCCTATATCTGTTAGACGAAATACTGCAGTGTTCAATCCCAGCAGCAAAATGTATGACCTGCAGCCACAAAAAGACTCCAATGTAAATACCTTGACCCGCTAATAGCATAATATCGTAAACATTTTATTATCCTGAAACTTTCTGTGTGTGGTGTTGACTGTTAATGTCTGACTGTTGTCGTTTTTTGTCTTTGTTTTAGTTTTATTTTTTCCACTTGATTTGGCAATGTAAACACATTTCCCATGCCAATAAAGCCTCTTTAAATTGAACTGAATTGAATTGAGAGAGAGAGAGAGAGATGTCTGATCGAAAAAGACAGTACACGGTGGCAGACTATCTGACCGCTGTTATTGATAGAAAACAGGAAAACATTGACTAGGTACAGACTCAGTGAGCACAGTCTTGCTATAGAGACCGGTCGTCACAGACAAACCTGGCTGTCCAGAGAGGACAGTCTGGCTACTGAGACTGGTCGTCACAGACAAACTTGGCTGTCCAGAGAGGACAGTCTGGCTATAGAGACCGGTCGTCACAGAGAAACCTGGCTGTCCAGAGAGGACAGTCTGGCTACTGAGACCGGTCGTCACAGACAAACCTGGCTGTCCAGAGAGGACAGTCTGGCTACTGAGACCGGTCGTCACAGACAAACCTGGCTGCCCAGAGAGGACAGTCTGGCTATAGAGACTGGTCGTCACAGACAAACCTGGCTGCCCAGAGAGGACAGTCTGGGTATAGAGACCGGTCGTCACAGACAAACCTGGCTGTTCAGAGAGGACAGGCTGTGCGAGAGGTAGAGGTAGAGATGTAGAGGTAGAGCAGCATTTCCTATTACACTGTGACAAATACTCAGAATTAAGAAAACATTTATTTCCCAAAATCATCATTCCGTACAAAGAATTTGAAACTGTAAAATATGAATTAAAAAATCTAATATTTATTGGGTGAAAAGCCAAAAGCCTCCTGCCACAACCTGAAGGACAGCCAGTGAAAAGTGCAATGTAATGTCAATGATATTTCCTGTATATTTTAGTTTGGGCTTTCATACCATGTCATGTGTATTCTCAGTCATGTTGAGACTGGTGTACTACTATTGCTTTAATGTACTCTCATTCTCATTAATTATTGTTGATGTAGTTTTTGTTAATGGTAATCCAGTTCCACTACTATTTTTGTTATTTGTATACTTTGACAATGTCAGTAATTTAACTTGCCACGTCAATAAAGTCTATTGACTTGAATTGATAAAGAGAGATATATACTTTAGAGACAGAGAGAGAGAGCAAGAGATACTGTATATATATATATATATATATATATATAGAGAGAGAGAGAGAGAGGTACTGTATATAGAGAGAGAGATACTGTAGAGAGAGAGAGAGAGAGAGAGAGAGAGAGAGAGAGAGATACTGTAGAGAGAGAGAGAGAGAGAGAGAGAGAGAGAGAGAGAGAGAGCAAGCGAGAGAGAGAGAGAGAGAGATATAGTAAAGAATCAGTAAAACAATACAGAAATACACTACGGAAAAAGAAGAAACAGCACGTCAGAAATCAGCTCAATGAAATTGAAGAATCCATAGACTCTAACCACTTCTTGGAAAATTGGAAACACTAAACCAATAACAACACAAAGAATAACCTATCCAAAATGGAGATGTGTGGGGAAACCACTTAAACAATATTTTTGGCTCTATAACAAACAAAAACAGCAAAAACATATACAGTTGAAGTTGGAAGTTTACATAAACTTAGGTTGGGGTCATTAAAACTTGTTTTTCACCCACTCCACAAATTTCATGTTAACAAACTATACATTTGGCAGGTTGGTTAGGACATCTACTGTGTGCATGACACAAGTAATTTTTCCAACAATTGTTTACAGACAGATTATTTCACTTATAATTCACTGTATCACAATTCCAGTGTGTCAGAAGTTTACATACACTAAGTTGACTGTGCCTTTAAAACCTTTTGAAACTAGGGGGCACTATTTTCATTTTTGGAAAAATAACGTTACCAAAGTAAACAGGCTATTTTGTCAGGACAAGATGCTAGAATATACATATAATTGACAGCTTAGGATAGAAAACACTCTAAAGTTTCCTAAACTGTAAAAGTATTGTCTGTGAGTATAATAGAACTGATATTGCAGGCGAAAGCCTGAGAAAAATCCAATCAGGAAGGGACTCTTATTTAGAAAGCTCTGCGTTTCTACGCGTCCCTATTGAGCAGTGCATGGGATATAGACTAGATTCCTTTTTCTATGGCTTCCCTAATGTGTCTAGTGTCACAAGACATAGTTTCAGGATTTTATTTTGAAAAATGAGCGGAAACGACAACATTACGTCAGTGGTCAGCTTTTGGCTCTCAGAGTGATTTGTGCATAATACACGAAGGCGGCCATTGTGCCTCTCCCTCTCCTGTTTGAAAAACACATTGAGGATTATAAAAAACGTTTGCCATGTTTCTGTCGATATTATGGATCTTATTTGGAATATTATTCGGCCTTGTCATGACCGCAGTTTCCGGTGGATTTCTCAACCAAACGTGTAAGTACCACGTGCAAGTACAAACGGAGGTATTTCGGCTATAAAAAAAATATCTTTATGGGACAAAATGAACATTTGCTGTCTAACTGGGAGTCTCGTGAGTGAAAACATCCGAAGCTCATCAAAGGTAAACAATTTAATTTGATTGCTTCTCTGATTTTCGTGACCAAGTTGCCTGCTGCTAGAGGGACAGAATGCTATACTAGGCTATTGATAAACTTACACAAATGCTTGTCTTGCTTTGGCTGTAAAGTACAATTTCAAAATCTGAGATGACAGGGTGATTAACAAAAGGCTAAGCTGTGTTTCACTATATTTCACTTGTGATTTCATGAATAGGAATATTTTATAGTAATATTTTTTGTCCATTGCGTTATGCTAATTAGTGTCAGTTGATGACACTTCTCCCGGATCCGGGATGGGTAGTTCTATGAGTTATATAAATCCTCTTAAGGCTAGGGGGCACTATTTTCATTTTTGGAAAAATAACGTTCCCAAAGTGTACAGGCTATTTCTCAGGACCAGATGCTAGATGCCGCTTAGGATAGAAAACACTCTAAAGTTTCAAAAACTGTAAAAATATTGTCTGTGAGTATAACAGAACTGATATTGCAGGCGAAAGCCTGAGAAAAATCCAATCAGGAAGTGACTCTTATTTTGTGATTTTTTTCACAAATCTTCCTAGAAAATATTCCTATTCATGAAAATCACAAGTGAAATATATTGGAACACAGCTTAGCCTTTTGTTAATCACCCTGTCATCTCAGATTTTCAAAATATGCTTTTACAGCCAACGCTAGACAAGCATTTGTGTAAGTTTATCATAGCCTAGCATAGCATTATGCCTTGCTAGCAGCAGGCAAACTTGTCACGGACATCAGAAAAGCATTCAAATTCAATCGTTTACCTTTGATGAACTTCGAATGTTTTCACTCACGAGACTCCCAGGTAGACAGCCAAAGTTCATTTTTTCCCAAAATATTATTTTTGTAGGAGAAATAGCTCCGTTTGTTCTTCACGTTTGGCTGAGAAATTGCCCGGAAATTGCGGTCACCACAATGGCGAAAAATATTCAACAGAAACATGGCAAACGTAATTTAGAATCCATCCTCAAGGTGTTTTTCTAATATCTATTCGATAATATATCAATTCGTTTTTCACTCTGACCGATTGGAGTAAAGGCTACCTCTGTATTTTACTCGAGAATCTCTCTCGGAGCCACCATGTGACGACTTACGCAATGTGGCTGCCTACGGCTATTCTTCAACAGAAATGCGTAAAACTAAGTTACAATGCTGTAGACACCTTGGGGAATATATATAGAAAGCGTAAGCTCGTTGATGGTACATTCACAGCTGAATAGGGAGTCATTGGAACGCAGCGCTTTCAAAACCTGGGGCACTTCCGGATTGGATTTTTCTCAGGCTTTCGCCTGCAACATCAGTTATTTTATACTCACAGACAATATCTTTACAGTTTTGGAAACATTAGAGTGTTTTCTATTCAAAGCTTACTAAGGGAATGTTATTTTTCCAAAAATGAAAATACTGCCCCCTAGTCAGAAAAGGTTAATTAACCGAAATACTGCTGTGCGTAGCACGCGTAGCTCCACCCAGTATGAATCTTCAATGGCGAATGACCCTCTTTACGCCGGAGTTAACTACATGGGCTTGTCTTCCAACAGCTAACCATTACATATTGCCGCTTACCTCAGCTCCTTGGCTATCTACCAAGCTAGTTTTCAAGATGATCAGTGGTCATTGGCTTAAAATACAGTCAATCAACGAAACAGTGGTCATATGATTGGTGTTGGTCAGACCAATCGGAATCTATGCTTCAAGATTGTTTTGATCACACGGACTGGGATACAGTTGAAGAAGGAAGTTTACATACACCTTGCAGTTTTTCACAATTCCTGACATTTAATCGTAGTAAAAATTCCCTGTCTTAGGTCAGTTAGGATCACCGATTTATTTTAAGAATGTGAAATGATGGAACAATAGCAGAGAGAATGATTTATTTCAGCTTTTATATCTTTCATCACATACCCAGTGGGTCAGAAGTTTACATACACTCAATTAGTATTTGGTTTCATTGCCTTTTAATTGTTTAACTTGGATCAAATGTTTTGGGTAGCCTTCCACAAGCTTCCCACAATAAGTTGGGTGAATTTTGGCCCATTCCTCCTGACAGAGCTGGTGTAACTGAGTCAGGTTTGTTAGGCCTCCTTGCTCGCACACGCTTATTCAGTTCTGCCCACAACATTTTCTATAGGATTGAGGTCAGGGCTTTGGGTTGACCACTCCAAAACCTTGACTTTGTTGTCCTAAAGCCATTTTGCCACAACTTTGGAAGTATTCTTAGGGTCAATGCTCATTTGGAAGACCCATTTGCGACCAAGCTTTAACTTCCTGACTGATGTCTTGAGATGTTTCTTCAATATATCTACATAATTTTCCTGCCTCATGATGCCATCTATTTTGTGAAGTGCACCAGTCCCTCCTAGAGCAAATGCACCCCCACAACATGATGCTGCCACCCTCGTGCTTCACAGTTGGGATGGTATTCTTCGGCTTGCAGGCCTCCATATTTTTCCTCCAAACATAACGATGGTCATTATGGCCAAACAGTTCTGTTTTTCCTTCATCAGACCAGAGGACATTTCTCCAAAGAAATTACGATCTTTGTCCCCATGTGCAGTTGCAAACCGTAGTCTGGCTTTTTTTTATGGCGGTTGTTGAGCAGTGGCTTCTTCCTTGCTTAGCAGCCTTTCAGGTTATGTCGATATAGGACTCATGTTACTGTGGATATAGATACTTTTGTATCTGTTTCCTCCAGCATCTTCACAGGGTCTTTGCTTTTGTTCTGGGAATGATTTGCACTTTTCGCACCAAAGTACGCTCATCTCTAGGAGACAGAACGCATCTCCTTCCTGAGCGGTATGACGGCTGCGTGGTCCCATGGTGTTTATACTTGCGTACTATTGTTTGTACAGATGAACATGGTACCTTCAGGCGCACAACCGCTAGTCCTGGCGCAAACTCAACACCTCCCATCACCCCGGGAAAATTATCCCCAAAGTGAAGCAGGGTGGTGGCAGCATCATGCTGTGGGGATGTTTTTCATCGGCAGGGACTGGGAAACTGGTCAGAGTTGAAGGAATGATGGACAGCACTAAATACAATGACATTCTAGAGGGAAACCTGTTTCAGTCTTCCAGAGATTTGAGACTGTCACGGAGGTTCACCTTCCAGCAGGACAATAGCCCAAAGCTTACTGCTAAAGCAACACTCAAGTGGTTTAATAAGGGGAAACATTTACATGTCTTGGAATGGCCGAGTCAAAGCCCACATCTCAATCCAATTGAGAATCTGTGGTACTGTATGACCTAAAGATTGCTGTACACCAGCAGGAACCCATCCAACTTGAAGGAGCTGGAGCAATTTTGCCTTAAAGAATGGGCAAAAATCCCAGTGGCTAGATGTGCCAATCTTATAGAGACATACCCCAAGAGACTTGCAGCTGTAATTGCTACAAAAGGTGGCTCTACAAAGTATTGACTTTGGGGGGGTGAATAGTTATGCAATCGCAAGTTTTCTGTTTTTTTTGTGTCATATTTCTGGTTTGTTTCACAATGAAAAATATTTTGCATCATCAAAGTTGTAGGCATGTTTTGTAAATGAAATGATACAAACCCCCCAAAATCCATTTGAATTCCAGGTTGGGGGGGGTTCGAAGAATGGATGCAACTCAGGAAAGATGCATTTTTGGTTGAAATACTGTTGACTGACCACTGATTGGCCGAAGGGAGAGGGGGGGGGGGTTATTTTGAGCTGTACATAGGGTAATAATGCAAGAAAACATAGTGAACAAATAATGTAATCAATACTGCAAAGTTGGCTAGGGGGACACGGCAACCATGTCTGTCGGTGTGATCTTGTAGCATACGGGGTACACACGTGTGTGTGTGTGTGTTTTCCTCTTTGTATGCATGTGTGTGTGACTGACATTTACAGTACATAACACCTTGCTCCCCAGCTACTAGAATGTTCAGTTAACTTGTC